>NC_066584.1:134910581-135210581 GCF_024323335.1 Lathyrus oleraceus
TATTCAAATAAATACTACTCCGTATTAAAGATACTCAATTAATTATAAATAGGAGTAAATCAAACAACCTATTTAAAGTGTATTTAAAACTTGACTCGACATTATTCGTTTAGTATAAAAGAAGTTAAGCATAATTTTTTTAAATAAAAATATTTAATTAGTTAAATAGATTATATTTGAGTTTTTAAAATCACTATTTAGTCTATGTATATATACGTAATTAAAGTATAATAATAATAATAAATAATTTCAAAAAATAATAAAATGTATATTTAATATAAAATTCATAGTTAAATTCACACTTACAAAGAGGACGAGTCTACTCCTTAATATTAATTACTGAATTAATTTTTTTAATAACATAAATGTGTAAAAATAACATTTTTTTTTAAAAGCTTATTAAAGAATGATGTATCTTCCAGTAGTATTTGTTTTTTTGGTATCTTCTATTTTTAGTCAGACATATCGTGGTCCTAATTTAACATTCACTATGAGTAGTGAATTCACGCATTTAAAAAAGCACCTACTACAGTACACAGCTGCACAGTTTCAATTGCAGTTTTACACAAACTTTTTAATGCCCATTTATTAGTATTGTACTTAATCTTAAATACTTCTTCCTAGTTTCTTCTATTCCACTTTTTCAGAATTCAATCTATATCCCATCCTCCCAATATAAGAAATATTTTTTCATTTTTTTATCAATTTTTTAAAAATCTTGGAACCCGAACCTGCGTCCTATATTTAAGTGGATCAATCTAATTGTTATTAGTGGATTCTGTTTAAAATTAACTGAATCCAAACTTAAAAATTTGAGAAGAGCATATTGAACTCAAGTCTAAACTAGTGGATCAATTATTATATTAGTTAAGAATTTCACTTTTAAATGTAAATAAGTGAGATTTGTAATCACTTTTAAATATTTGCAATCATGTTAATCTCGTACCAAAATTGTCAGCGAGACGAGATTGAAAAGTTGATCGGCAATCAGTGAGAGTAACAACCCCATACTTCTTAGAACCACGTTTTGAGCAATGGGCAGCCATCAACCCTGCAGCACTTAATACGCCACACACTTTTATTCCATTCCATGCACAACCCTGTCAACTCAAAATTCAAATCACCATTTATTGAACTAATTCAGATAAAAAAAACATTACTAAAAAAGAACATAATTATGTAGTAGTTAATTAACAAGCTTACAGCTAGAACCCCTTTAGTTTCATCTTCGCTAAGTTGCAACCTCACAACTTGTGAAAACCTCGTTGCTTTCGTATCATTGAACTTCAAATTTGTTAACCTAAGAGAGTTAAGTGAATAACCAAGCATGTTGAAACCACGCGAAAACATAGCCTTCTTTGTTTTCTGGCGAGGAACAAGATCCTCAATGGCCAAACTAATCTCATCACTAACTTTCTCATCGTTTTCTAAGGCAACTACTTGTTCTTTCTCTTCCATCAACTCGAGTAACTCTCTTAAAAGAAGCACTGCAGTTGTACGGTCACACGCAGCGACGTGAAGTCGCAGCGCGATAACCCAAGTGTTGTTCGGCATAGCGTAGACGCTTCCGAAGAACATGTGGTTTGTGTCGCGTGTTGCGTCGCGCCATGGGGTGTCGTTGTTGAGTTCGAGTTCTAGGACTTGTTGGAGAGGAGAAACTGAAACGGTGTCGTTTTGGTTTGATGAGAGGTTGTGTGATGTTAGCTGGAGGAAAGGGGTGGGGGAGGTGAGGAAGGAGAAGGTGGAAGTGTGTTGGAGAAGAGTGGACCTGAGGATAGGGTGGGAGTTTTGGAGTTTGTGGAGGGATCTTTGGAGACGGTGAGTGTTTGGGGGTTTTGAAGTCAGTAATGCAATGACGGCGACGCCGGTGCCGCCGCAAACAGCCTTGCACCAGCTGCATTCTGTGCCGCCAACTGTTCGACCTTTTGGTTCGGTCATGGTGGGAGGAGGATGGATGGTTGGAAGGGGGCTTGAGCAAGTATTTATATTGCCTTTTTCATGCATATACTCCTAGTATTGGATTTGGCCAAATGCAAAACACATGTCACTTGTTCATTAATTATTTAAGAGGAATGTCCCATTTTTTACGTCAAATATTTATACCATATATATTATATTATTCATTTATTTATAGAATGAATAATGTAGTTTTAAATAAAATATATATATTTATAAATGATATACATTAATGGTGTCTATGAACAATGGATGTTAACAGTGAGTTAAATTTAGATATAAAAAATTAATTAATAAAGTGATGAAATTGGTTAATAAATATTTAAATATTAAAAATAATTTTTAACAATCACTAAATTTGATTAATAAGTTATGAAGTTGTTAATGAAGGTATATATAATGTCAAATACAACTCATTTAATTAATGAATTAATTTTTTGCTCATATTCAACTCATTTGTTTTATGAACTAAGTTTAACGATTTAATTGTCGAATCGAGTTTAGGATTATATTCGAGTTGGTTCGGTTCATCATCAAGCCTAACGATGGCATAAGAAGACGTCCTCTTTCCATCTTTCATTTGGTGACATGATGATTATTTTGGACGATGTCTCCCCCCTCCGCCAGGTAGCTTCTTCATTTAGTGAGATGGAAGTGATCAAGGTGTTTAAGGTTGACATGGATGCTCAATTTTGCATATCTTGGTTCCTAGATAGGTATACGAATTTGGTGGAGCGGATCTATGTATGATGCAGCCCCAAGAAGGGTATACATGCAACATATCCCGTAAATGCATGAGTTTTTTTAAAAAATCGATAATTTTACACTACCAAAATTTTTAATATTTTGGGGAAAATATGGTAAATCGTGGCGTTTTTTTTAAATGGTATGTTTTTCCACACACAAGTTTTTTTTTTATAATAAAAATCGATTAAAAGTCATACCAGACATTTAAAATAGCCTACCGAATATTTACACTAATATCAAATTATTATATTAATACTGAAATTTTTAATTAAACTACTAGATTTTTCGTGCTCTATTTTAAACTGAAAAATTGACAATGGTATTTTGGATATTATGGAAATTTGGGGGATGTCAGGTACATCTGGGGGTGGCAGGAGAATATCTCGGCTCATGGTCTTTTAGGTTTATATCAATCCACAACCCTCAATCATGAGGCATGTGAGGGGGATATGCTTAAGAGCATCATTCTGGTCCACCAGCTCCCAAGCATGAGGCCTGATAGGGGCGAGATGGTTAAAAGCTATACTATGATCCACCAATACCCCAAACATGAGGTCGGTCATAAACATTACGCTTAAGTCATTTTCTCGTAAAGTTAGAAGATATTGATTTGTTCTTTTATTTTATCCTCATGGTCATTTGTGGAGATAAAATCTACATGTATATTGAAGATTATATTTATGTAACCTTTATGTTGCTTTTAGATAGAGTCCAACTATCACACAAACCTTTGTTTGTCTGATTTACGTTCTCAATTGATATTTATTGTTTCGTCATCTCTATGCATGTTATGTTCCTTATGTGACAGTTGTTACGTACGTTGTGTTTTCCTAGTCGTTAGTCAATATTTCAAATTAGACTAAAGTAATGTTAGGGTATCCTTATTTTGTTCCCTTTATAGCATAACATTTGTAAAATGTGCTTCACTACCTTCCTTTTCACAAGTTATTTCTTTATTTTTGTCCAGAGTTTCAATTTCTTCTTTACTCCATTCTTTATTTCATCCCAAGGTATTCCATTTCCTAACTTTTTTTCTTTGTAGTTTATAGTTTAGCTTTTTCTTCAATGGTGATTTCGAAAGAGGTAGACCTTTTAGTGGTGAGGTTGTCACTCCTTGTATCATGGATACATAATTTTTTGACATGTTTAACTCTCATTTTAAAAACATGATAGGAGTATCAATTTGAGAGGTTATTTTAGGGATATTTTAGGTTTTTAGTAACTCTTCCAATGGTTCTAGTATTTTCGATAAGGGGTGTGTGGGTAGTCTTGAAAGTGATTGTGTAATAACTTATGCTTCGTCTATCATAGGACAAGCTTATGACACTTTTACATTGTTTATTATAATGTCTAGTTTGTTTGTCATTGACCATGATTTTAAATCATGTTATCGTGATGAGATTGTTGTAAGTGTGTTCTAGTTTAGTCGCAAGGTGTCATCTATAAAGGATGAATACGATGCGATTTTGGAAATTGTTTTAGATGGATAGAAGATAATGATGAATTTTCTTAAGGGTCGTCCCGGAGGCTTTGTATATGTATGATTTCATTTATTGAGGATATGGCAATTATGATCCCTTTTACTGACTTCAAGTGCGAGGTTCGTAGGGACGTCAATGTAACACCTTCGCAACTATATCAAAATGACCAGCCTTTTGTTTGTGCCTTTTAGGTTTCTTGCAAGGGTTTAGGCATATAATTGTCAATTGGTTTTTTTCTATTGTGCCAAGGGGGTTAGGAAAATGCATGTGGGTGTCTTTACGCGATCAGAGTGGTTGTGGCTGATTTACCCATTTTCTATCCTCTTAAAAGAATTTTTATACATGTTTCTTCCATGTGAGAAGGTATGAGGGTTTCCTAAAGGTGATGTATATTTATTTCGGGAAGCCTATATTGAAGGAGAATAGCGATCCAAAATGCAACAGAAATTAAAAAATTTCTCCTTTAGTGATCCTTACTAATGGGCATGATCAGTGATAGAATCGTTACCTCTTATGGCGATTGAAACCTTTGATGCAGATCTAAAGAGCAATCACGAACGTTGAATGGTGGCAATGCCTCTACTCAGTCCACACGAACAGATTCCTTCAGTCTCAGTGCTAGCTGATAAGAATGAAGGCTTTGAGTGAGTGAGAGAGAGAGAGAGAGAAAAACGAAATTTTCATCTGAACAAATGCTTCTGCACAAGGGTTCTATTTATAGAACCACTTATGTGTGTTGTAAGCTAAAAAACCCACCTAAGTGTATGTGGCCCATATCTTATGATATACCAAAATCACTTAAGCGCGTGGTACCTTACCATATTTCGTATTCTACTTAAGTGCACCGTACCTTACGATGTTCTACAATTCACTTAAGTGCACCGTACCTTACGGTATTCCTTATTTACTCTATCTCTCATCAATCTGTCCTTTTATGTGTGACCTTATAGGTTTTCGCGGCATTGGCAATTATATTAAATCACGTATTTAACATAATAAACAGTGAGCGATATCTGGCAACATATCACTGCTACCCAAGACACAAAAATGTCATGTGATCTGACAAACCCTTTTGTGATAATACTTGTGTGTACAATTACCCTTTTGCCCTTATGTATATATTGAACACAAGGCATAAACCGTGTCATCCTTGTCTAGTTCAATATTGGGCTCTTAGACATTTATCCTATTACGCAGGATGGGAAAATTCCATCTAGGTCACTCATGTCCCTCATCATGCTTTGTGGAGTATCCATCAACTGTCTTTATGGTCATCTAATTATGGACAATGTTTGATTAACAATAAAGCACTCGACTCTACATCTAGGGTCCATAGTGGTTTTAGGTCGAAGGGTGGTATACACCACTATCACCATGAGAATAACTTATTGCATAACATTATATATAGTATTCTCATAGCAGGTCAATCCAGTATGAATATTACTCCTAATATTCATACCTATGTGTAATACCCCAAAATTTACCCTTCATTTTTCCTGGAAGCATACACTTTACACCTCATGCATGCATTCATTTAAAAAAAACGAAAAACGAAAAAAAAACCGAAAAAAAAAACAAAAAACGAAAAAAAAAAAACATAAAAAAAAAATAAAAAAAAAAATAAAAAGATAAATAAAAGAAAAAATCTTGGACTTGGACCTCTCTCATTTGAGCCCACCGGTCCACAAAAATCAGGTTATAAATTCAGTGTTTCAGTGAAACAAAAGGCAATTCTATTCCTATTACCCTGTCTGGGAAAAAGATAGTGAGAGAAGAACCCTGGGGAAAAAGATAGTGAGAGAAGAGCTAACAGAATTCAGAGCAACCTCCAGGCAACGCTGAAAGGTTCATTCTGACTCACACACTTTCAGCTCAAGCAAACCCTAACATTGGTTTGCAAACCCAACCGGGCAATTTGAGTTTAATCGACCTCTCCAATCAGGTTTGCCTCATTCCCTTAATTTTATGCTCTTAATTTGAATCATCTGAATGTATGAGGTATTATGGGTGAATTTGATACCCTTTTGATGCATGTGTTTGACCAGAGGTTTAGGCCTCCTACCCTTGGTTGCTTTTTGTGAGCTTTTTGTGAATTGAAAGGGCATGATTCATGTGGTTACATTTTGATTTGGGGGCAACTCTTGATTACCCTATTTTGTTTCTCTAACCTGTTTGTTGAGTTTTGTTTTGTGAGGGCTCATATGATTATTGCAGAGATGGTTTTCCTGGTATTCCACTTTATTTGTGGGATACCCCCTGGAGGTTCATTCCGATTACCTGTACTGACCCACTTTCTTTGATGATGTTAGCTTGGAAGGATCTTAGGTTTATCGTTCCTTTAATTGTTGTTACTTCGGATCTTTATCCGTGTGGTACTTTTACATTTTCCCGTATTTTTACCGCTTTCTTAGCTGGAAGACCTCGATAGGAGGCAATGTTTTGTGTGTATACTTTATGCAGGTTCCTTCGTCAAGGACTTCCTTTTTGCATGAGCATCCCAAACCCTAACCCTTCATTGATTTTTCTTCTCCTAAACACACGTTTACTCCTCCTACTACAGGCGAGTAAGTCTCCAAAGGTCGAGCATCCGGTAGATTGCGTAGTAACGTCGTTCGTCCAAAATCCAATCCATAACCCCGTAGTTAGCCGAACTACGGCTTGCTCTGATTCTCATTCCAGATGAGACACGTAGGCATAAGACGCGATGTCTTAGCGAGCACATATCCCCCCAACCCATAGGTCAGCCGAGCTACGGAGACTCTGATTCTCATATTCAGATGAGATACGTATGCAGTGGATGCGACATCCGCGCGAGTCATTTTCATTTAACCCCCTTTTTTAGTAAACAGCACAAGATAAACTCACACCCTTTAGACAAGAACTACAAAAGTGGATCCCGTAGAGTACTACGGATGCGTAGGGGTGATAATACCTTCCCTTCGCATAACCGACTCCCGAACCCAAGATTTGGTTGCGAGACCTTGTCTTTTCCTTTCCTCTTTTCAGGTTTACTTCGAGCGTTTCCTTTCCCTCCTTTGGGATAAATAACGCACGGTGGCGACTCTTCTGTCATTTTCTTTCGCCGGTTGTTTTTTCGCACACTGTATTTTTCAGGTTGCGACAACTGGCGACTCTGCTGGGGAACCGGTTTCCCTAAGCGAGTCCCTCCTAGCTTTTGTAGTTTGTTTGTTTATTGGGTGTTCATGCTTTTGTACCGTTATTTATTTACCTGCTTTACCTTATTGCATTGTGTACATATCATTGTTGTATCTGTTGGCTGGCTATGGCTGCTTGGTGATCTTTGTTAGATGAGTTCTATACCCGAACTCGAGTGCACTTAGGATAGGAGAATGGCATAGTCTTGTCGACTTGTGTGGAGTTATTCCTTAGCAAGTTGACTTGAAAGTCCATTCACTTGGTGGAGGTTATGTTGGGATCAATAATGTCACACAAGTAAGTTGTGGTTAGACATTACTTTTTCCAATATAGACCTTAGAAGCCGAGGACCTTAGTTTACCAAACCCATTTTGGCCTATTCGTAGGACGTAGTGCGAAAGTCGTTCAAGTGTAAGATTTGATACGATTGTTACGTGATACTACACTCATAAGAGTCTCTCTTGAGAATATTTTTGGAATACGAGTAGTCGTTCCTCCGATAATATCCGAAAGATGGGATTATGACTATGGGAACCTTTTGTAGAACATGTTTGGCAGATTTAAACTTTAGTACACTCATTTTGGGTGGTTCTTAACCTAAACTCCATGCTCGTGACTTGCAACAAACCCTTGATTCATGGTTGATCCGATCAGGTATCCTTAATATCAATGAAACTTGGGTGTTGATAAGGTGTAAACCATAATCCACCAAAAATGGATGGTTGATATTAAGGATAACATGATCCATCCCATGACCTTTGTTTGGTGTGCTCTTAATTTCTCTCCAGACAGTGCAACCTGACAGATGTTCAAGCAGATACAGCGATCCTGATTCCCATGCCACTGCACTGCATTCACATCATTTGGCATCACATCATTTTGCATTCATAATCATTCACACATGTTTATCCATTTCTGTGGGGTTTATATCTTCTACTTGATTCTAGTCGGAATTTTCTTGGTTCTCATCAACGACTTAGTCTTTTTTTTTTCATCGTTTATCTATTGAGAGACTGGAATCAAGGGGGTAGAATACCTTTGGAATTGATAAACATGTCATTGCATTTACATATTCATTAGCATGTCTTGCATAACAGGTACCGCCACAGTGTTCTCAGTTTGTTTGGTGTTCCATCAGCAGGATAGCTGACCCAGGCATTCACCGGTACGGTACCCGTAGAAACCAACATAGAGTAATGGAAAGCCTACAGGCAGAGTTCGCCGAGATGAAAATCCGCATGAATCAATTCATGGATGTGGTTCAAGGGGTGGCTCAGGGATAGCAAGAGCTCAGGCAGATGATACAGAGGAATCCCCCTGCTCAACCAGAGACGGCGACTGATCCTCCAGCTGGAGAGGCTAATGGACCCAATGGACCGGGGCCTATCCCAATCCTACATGTCACCTCCGGTCAACAGCCCGTTCATGATGATCAGGACGATCAGTTCCCCCTGCCGCAGGAAGACTTTGGTATGGGTCATGGTGTGGACCCCATGTTTAGAAGATTGGAAGAGAGGTTGAAGGCAGTGGAAGGACAAAATCCTCTGGGAGTAGATGTTTCTGACTTGGGGCTGGTCCCAGGTGTGAGAGTGCCACCGAAATTCAAGGTCCCGATATTTGACAAATTTAATGGCAACTCTTGCCCAAAGACCCATGTGCAAGCCTATTTCCGTAAAATGGTTGCATACTCCGATGACGAAAAGTTGCTTATGTACTTTTTCCAGGACAGCCTAGCTGGAGCATCCTTGGAATGGTATATGAGGTTGGACAGAGCCCACATCCGTTGCTGGAGGGATTTGGCTGAAGCTTTTGTGAAGCAGTATCAGTATAATGCAGACATGGCTCCGGACAGAACTCAACTTCAAAATCCGTCTCTTAAAAGCAATGAGTGCTTCAGAGAATACGCTCAACGCTGGAGAGAAACAACTTCCCGTGTTCAACCTCCTATGTTGGAGAAGGAAATGGCTAACATGTTCATGAACACTCTGCCAGGACCTTATTTGGAGCGCCTGGTGGGTTGCAATGCCTCCAATTTTGCTGATGTAGTCTCTACCAGAGAGAGGGTGGAGAATTACCTAAGGACATACGAGACCCAAAGTGGAGGTGGATCCTCATCAGCGGTGAAGAAGCCGTTCATTCAGGGACAGAAGAGGAGAGAAGGGGATGCAAGTGCCATATCTTCTTATCAGAACAGGGATAACCGGAGGAATAACTTTTAGAACTATCATCAGCAACCGTACGTTGCGGCTGTGATCATTCCAGCTGCAGCACCACTACAACAACAACCACAGCGTCAACCAGCTCAGTACCAACCACAACAACCGGGTAACAGACCCTCATATCAACCGAGGCCAAGGACGATGGACCGGCGTTTCGACACTCTTCCAATGTCGTAAGCTCAGTTGCTTTCTAGTCTTCAACAACTACAACTTGTGCAGTTGCGCACTCTGGCTCCTCTCGTTGGTTGGCTTCCGGTGGGTTATGACGCCAATGCTAGGTGTAGCTTCCACTCTGGGGCACCTGGCCACAATATTGAGAACTGCAAAGCTTTTAAGCACGTAGTTCAGGACCTCATTGATTCGAAGGCCGTTAACTTTGCACCAGCTCTAATGTCGTCAACAATCCCATGCCCCAGCATGGTGGAGCCAACGTTAACATGGTTGAAGGAGAAGTCAAATTAGTCTCTACGGTCAACAATGAAGATGGGGATAGTGATTGCGACATTGATAACTGGGTGCGTCCGAGGATCCCGGGTGAAGTTCTCAACAATTGGTCTTCTGAGGAGATTGTCCAAGCCACTTGTCTGGAGGAGTAATTTTCTTTGTTTATTCATGCATATCCAAGTCTTACGTTCCGCCAGGGCGTAATGACTCATTGTAGGGCTCATCTATGTGACACTTGCATTTTTTATCATAAATAAAGGACGTCTTTTTGCATTCAAATACTTCGTTCCCTGTCTTTCTATTTTTGCAGTTTTTCAAAAAAAAATGGCAATATTTTATTTAGTTTCCACTTTTTTTTTCACGCTCATAAGCACATACCATCACTCATGAAGATGCACATCACCGGATCCTATTGATAACGGTTCTGCTATGGCTCGCTTCGACTTTGAAAATCCAATCTTTCAAGCTGAAGAAGAGGGTGATGAAGACTGTGAGCTCCCTGAAGAACTTACCAGGTTATTAAAACAAGAGGAAAGGGTCATTCAACCGCATCAAGAGTCTGTTGAAGTGATTAATCTCGACACCGAGGACGCCAAGAGAGAAATCAAGATAGGGGCTGCTTTGGAAGACAATGTGAAGAAAGGGTTGATTGAATTGCTGCAAGAGTATGTTGACATCTTCGCTTGGTCTTATCAGGACATGCCAGGGCTTGACACAGACATCGTGGTACATCACTTGCCGCTCAAAGAAGGTTGTCCTCTGGTCAAGTAGAAGCTCAGAAGAACAAGACCAGAGATGGCTGTCAAGATAAAGGAAGAAGTGCAAAAATAGTTGGATGCAGGGTTTCTAGCAGTCACAAATTATCCGCCATGGGTTACAAATATCGTTCCGGTACCTAAGAAGGATGGAAAGGTACGGATGTGTGTTGACTACCGGGACCTGAACAGGGCTAGTCCTAAAGATGATTTCCCCTTACCTCACATTGACGTTTTGGTGGATAACACGGCTCAGTTCTCGGTATTCTCCTTCATGGATGGCTTTTCTGGCTATAATCAAATTAAGATGGCACCAGAAGACATAGAGAAGACAACATTCACAACCCCATGGGGCACTTTCTGCTACAAGGTGATGCCGTTTGGTCTGAAAAATGCCGGAGCAACATATCAGCGAGCGATGGTGACTCTGTTCCATGATATGATTCATCATGAAATCGAGGTTTATGTTGATGATATGATTGCCAAATCTCAGACAGAAGAAGAACATTTGGTGAATTTGCAGAAACTGTTTGAGTGTTTGAGGAAATTCAAGCTGAGGCTTAATCCGAACAAGTGTACTTTTGGCGTGAGATCTGGAAAACTATTGGGTTTTGTTGTTAGCGGAAAAAGGGATTGAGGTGGATCCGGCCAAAGTGAAAGCAATACAGGAAATGCCCGAGCCAAGAACAGAGAAACAAGTCCGTGGTTTCTTAGGGAGGTTGAACTACATTGCAAGGTTCATCTCTCACCTAACAGCCACGTGTGAGCCAATATTCAAATTGTTGAGAAAAGATCAGGCTATCAGGTGGAATGATGATTGTCAAAGGGCGTTCGAGAAGATAAAAGAGTATTTGCATAATCCTCCTATCCTTGTGCCTCCGGTCCCAGGGAGACCGTTGATTATGTATTTGACAGTACTAGACAATTCCATGGGTTGTGTTCTCGGTCAACACGACGAGACAGGTAGGAAAGAGCATGCCATCTACTACCTGAGTAAGAAATTCACAGATTGCGAGTCAAGATACTCAATGCTTGAAAAAACATGTTGTGCACTTGCATGGGCTGCTAAGCGATTGAGACAATACATGCTGTCTCACACAACCTTAATGATCTCCAAAATGGATCCAGTCAAGTATATATTTGAGAAGCCAGCTCTCACCGGAAGAGTTGCTCGTTGGCAAATGGTACTGACAGAGTACGACATCCAGTATACTTCCCAGAAAGCCATCAAGGGGAGTATTCTGTCAGACTATCTTGCTCAACAGCCGGTTGAAGATTATGAGTCGATGAAGTTTGATTTTCCAAATGAAGACATCATGTTCCTCAAGATGAAAGACTGTGAAGAGCCAGTTGTTGAAGAGGGACCTGATCCAGACGAAAAGTGGACTTTAATGTTTGATGGGGCCGTCAACGCCAGAGGAAGTGGAATTGGTGCTGTCATTATTACTCCGAAAGGTGCCCACATGCCTTTCACCGCTCGTCTGACTTTTGAGTGAACCAATAATGAAGCTGAGTATGAAGCCTGTATCTTGGGTATTGAGCAAGCCATTGATTTGAGAATCAAGACTTTGGACATCTTCGGAGATTCAGCTCTGGTGATCAATCAAGTGAATGGTGATTGGAACACTCTCCAGCCCAATCTGGTCCCCTACAGAGATTACACGAGAATAATGTTGACTTTCTTCACAACAGTAAAGTTGTACCATATACCTCGTGATGAGAACCAGATGGCAGATGCTCTTTCTACTCTATCCTCCATGATCACGGTGATCCGTTGGAACCATGCTCCCAAGATCGACGTGATGCGCCTTGAGAGGGCCGCGTATGTGTTTGCTGCTGAATTGGTAGTTGATGACAAGCCCTGGTATCACGACATCAAGTGCTTTCTGAAGAATCAAGAGTACCCTGCAGGGGCATCCAACAATGATAGAAAGACTTTGAGAAGATTGGCAGGCAGTTCCTTCTTGAACAAAGACGATGTTCTATATAAGAGGAACTTCGACATGGTTTTGCTCAGATGCGTGGACAGACACGAAGCAGACATGTTAATGCAGGAAGTTCATGAAGGCTCCTTCGGTACTCATGCCGGCGGACATGCAATGGCTAAGAAATTGTTGAGAGCAGGTTATTACTGGATGACCATGGAATCTGATTGTTTCAAATATGCTCGGAAGTGCCATAAATGCCAGATTTATGCTGATAAGGTGCATGTGCCGCCGAATCCTTTGAATGTGATGTCTTCGCCGGGGCCTTTCGTTATATGGGGCATCGATATGATTGGAAAGATTGAGCCGGCCGCTTCCAATGGGCATCGCTTCATCCTTGTTGCCATCGAATATTTCACCAAGTGGGTCGAAGCAGCGTCATTTGCGAAGGTCACCAGACATGTGGTTGCCCGTTTCATCAAGAAAGAAATCATTTGTCGCTATGGGATTCCCGAAAGAATCATTACTGATAATGGTTCTAATCTCAACAACAAAATGATGAAGGAGTTATGCCAGAACTTCAACATTCAGCATCACAATTCTTCCCCTTACCGCCCTAAGATGAACGGTGCTATTGAAGCGGCAAATAAGAACATAAAGAAGATTGTGCAGAAGATGGTCGTTACGTACAGAGATTGGCATGAGATGCTACCCTTCGCCTTGCATGGGTACCGTACTTCAGTACGTACATCGACCGGGGCAACCCCTTACTCCCTTGTGTATGGTATGGAAGCAGTCCTACCTGTTGAAGTGGAGATTCCTTCTCTAAGAGTCCTGTTGGATGTCAAGTTAGACGAAGCTGAATGGATTCAGACAAGGTTTAATGAGTTGAGTCTTATCAAAGAGAAGCGAATGGCAGCCATTTGTCATGGGCAGTTGTATCAAAGTCGGATGAAGAGAGCCTTTGATCAGAAAGTGTGTCCTCGATGCTTCCAGGTCGGAGATTTGGTGTTGAAAAGGATCCTTCCTCCTCAGACAGATCACAGGGGCAAGTGGACTCCTAACTATGATGGACCATATATTGTCACCAAGGTTTTTGATGGTGGGGCCTTAATGCTTGCAACGATGGATGGTGAAAACTTCACTTCTTCGGTGAACTCAGACGTAGTTAAAAAATACTTCGCATAAAATAGACCCGCTGGACAGTAAAAAGAATAGTCCAGGCAAAAATGGGCATCCCGGCGAACCAAGAAAATGAAAAAGGTTCGGGAAAAAATTAGGGATTAAAAGTGAAAAGATTGTACACCCGGTAAGTTGAAAACCTGAAAAGGCAACTTAGGCAAAAATGGGTATCCCGGTGGATTGAAAACCCGAAAATGGCGATCCAGGCAAAAGTTAGGGATTAAGCGAATGACTGCGTTCTGAGTAGTTCTGAATCTCATCTCGTGTCAATGACTGGAAACTTTTGAAGGATAGGAAACAATCCAATCACTCTTTCAGAAAGCTGATCATCTGGAGGATCTTGAAGACGAGCAAGTCATAGCAGAATTGGAACCCAATAGAAATCCATTTCACATTGCCATTAGATTAATGTCTGTTTTTATCTGTTGTGCGATTACCTCTTTCCAAGGATTGCTTCCTAATGTAAATGCCTATTCAGAGGTCGTTCAATCAATAAAATCATGTTATTCAGTATATCTCTGTTTTCATTTTCATTTTTCTGTTTTGTTTGCAAAAATGACGTCAGAATTTTTTGATAAACATTGCATCATGACACATAAGAGCTTTACAGGTACATGCTTAATAAACATTTAAAATTGTTGTAAATTTTAAGTGCTTTGGATCGTCTATTCAGAACAGGTACCCTCGGGGAATTTCCTTAAAATCCCCTGCAGATGATCGTGAATATTTTCCACCAACAGACGAATTCGGTATCTTATCCCTGCAGAGCTGATCAGAGCGTTGGATACTTCAATCCCCAGCAGGTTCTCACCACTGTACCTCCCCCCAAGCGGTGGTTTCAGGTTATACACTCCCCAGTAGAGTTGACAGTGTCAGACTATATACCCCCAGCGGAGTTGACAGTGCCAGACTGTATCTTCCCAGCAGAAGCGGTTGCTCCTCAGAGTTCGAGGCCAGGTCGATAATCCCAATGCCAGATCCATGGTTTCTTTCCTTGAAGCAGAACCTCGGTACTGTATCGGTGTTTGCTTCCCCTGCTAAGTCGTCTCTCTCGCAGATTATGGTTGCCAGAACCACTATCGCTTTCCCCAACAGCAGGTTTTCAGTGCCGTTCTCTCCCCAGTCAGAATCTCGGTATTTCGTCATTGCTAGAACACCGTGTGGCGGGTCATTTCCCCACAGAATTCTTTGCGCTGTGCATCTCCAGCAGCCTTGCCAGGGTCCAGAAGATGGTGATCATTTCCCCAACAGATCCCCTTGCCTCAGCTTGGCATTCTACCCAACATTTCGCATCCCTGCATGTAGAATCATATTGCATTGCAAATCGCGTAGCATTTCCATTTTCATGGAGCATTTCGCCATTGAAAAATTCAAACATACGCATGTAAGCATAAAACATTCTCAGTATCCCAAGTGATAAGCCAGAAGTTGTTTCCAGTACTCAGACTGAAGATTGTTCATGACTTACCTTTATTATCCCCAACAAGTGTCATTGGCCCATGCGTCGCCTCTATTATCTTTCCCTATTTCTGCCGATGCTGACAGGCATGAAGTGTTTCCGGTATTCAGACCGAAGTGGCGTTCAGGCCAGTTTTCCGATGTTCAGATCAAAGAAGTTTCCGACGTTCAGGTCGATGAAACTTGTGGCATTCAGGCCAGTTTCCGGTATTCAGACCGAAGTGGCGTTCAGGCCAGTTTTTCGATGTTCAGATCGAAGAAGTTTCCGACATTCAGGTCGATGCAACTTGTGGCATTCAAGCCAATTTTCCGATGTTCAGATCGAAGAAGTTTCCGACGTTCAGGTCGATGCAACTTGTGGCGTTCAGGCCAGTTTTCCGATGTTCAAATCGAAAAAGTTTCCGACATTCAGGTTGATGCAACTTGTGGCGTTCAGGCCAGTTTTCCGATGTTTAGATCGAAGAAGTTTCCGACGTTCAGGTCGATGCAACTTGTGGTGTTCAGGCCAGTTTTCCGATGTTCAGATCGAAGAAGTTTCCGACGTTCAGGTTGATGCAACTTGTGGCGTTCAGGCCAGTTTTCCGATGTTCAGATCGAAGAAGTTTCCGACGTTCAGGTCGATGCAACTTGTGGCGTTCAGGCCAATCTTCCGATGTTCAGATCGAAGAAGTTTCCGACGTTCAGGTCGATGCAACTTGTGGCATTCAGGCCAATTTTCCGATGTTCAGATCGAAGAAGTTTCCGACATTCAGGTCAATGCAACTTGTGGCATTCAGGCCAGTTTTCCGATGTTCAGATCGAAGAAGTTTCCGACGTTCAGGTCGATGCAACTTGTGGCACCCATGCCAATTTTCCGATGTTTAGATCGAAGAAGTTTCCGACGTTCAGGTCGACGCAACTTGTGGCACCCAGGCCAATTTTCCGATGTTTAGATCGAAGAAGTTTCTGACGTTCAGGTCGACGCAACTTGTGGCATTCAAGCCAACCCCTCGGTGTTCAGACCGATATTAATAATCTCATATCTCCCGATGTTCAGATCGAAGTCATTTCCAGTATTCAGACTGATGAGCGGCATTCAGGCCATGATTATTTCTGTGTTACCATTTATTTTGGTATCCAGGTTAACATTCTTTTTCGGTATTCAGACTGACGAGCGACGTTCAGGCCATGGTTATTTCTGTGTTACCATTTATTTTGGTATTCAGGTTAACATTCTTTTTCGGTATTCAGACTGATTCTCACCGTACCAGACGGATTCTTCTTTCAAGACCACCTCTTTGTTGATTCTGACAGGCATTGTTACTTCACTTCACTTCAGTGCAAATTTTCGGGCTTTTATTGTATTCAATCCCTTGATACCTCGAAAGCACGAAAGCCGCTGCTATCTTCTTTCCAGGTCTCCAGTTGATTGAATAAGGGCAGCTGTAATACCCCAAAACTTACCCTTCATTTTTCCTGGAAGCATACGCTTTACACCTCATGCATGCATTCATTTAAAAAAAAAAAGCGAAAAAAAAATTAAAAAAAAAAACAAAAAACGAAAAAAAAAAACGGGAAAGAAAAAAAAAACGGAAAACGAAAAAAAAATAAAAAATAAAATAAAATAAAATAAATAAATAAATAAAAGAAAAAATCTTGGACTTGGACCTCTCTCATTTGAGCCCACAGGTCCACAAAAATCAGGTTATAAATTTAGAGTTTCAGTGAAACAAAAAGTAATTTTATTCCTATTACCCTGTCTGGGAAAAAGATAGTGAGAGAAGAACCCTAGGGAAAAAGATAGTGAGAGAAGAGCTAATAGAGTTCAGAGCAACCTCCAGGCAACGCTGAAAGGTTCATTCTGACTCACACACTTTCAGCTCAAGCAAACCCTAACATTGGTTTGCAAACCCAACCGGGCAATTCGAGTTTAATCGATCTCTCCAATCAGGTTTGCCTCATTCCCATAATTTTATGCTCTTAATTTGAATCATCTGAATGTATGAGGTATTATGGGTGAATTTGATACCCTTTTGATGCATGTGTTTGACCAGAGGTTTAGGCCTCCTACCCTTGGTTGCTTTTTGTGAGCTTTTTGTGAATTGAAAGGGCATGATTCATGTGGTTACATTTTGATTTGGGGGCAACTCTTGATTACCCTATTTTGTTTCTCTAACCTGTTTGTTGAGTTTTGTTTTGTGAGGGCTCATATGATTATTGCAGAGATGGTTTTCCTGGTATTCCATTTTATTTGTGGGATACCCCCTGGAGGTTCATTCCGATTACATGTACTGACCCACTTTCTTTGATGATGTTAGCTTGGAAGGATCTTAGGTTTATCGTTCCTTTAATTGTTGTTACTTCGGATCTTTATTCATGTGGTACTTTTACATTTTCCCGTATTTTTACCGCTTTCTTAGCTGGAAGACCTCGATAGGAGGCAATGTTTTGTGTGTTTACTTTATGCAGGTTCCTTCGTCAAGGACTTCCTTTTTGCATGAGCATCTCAAACCCTAACCCTTCATTGATTTTTCTTCTCCTAAACACACGTTTACTCCTCCTACTACAGGCGAGTAAGTCTCCAAAGGTCGAGCATCCGGTAGATTGCGTAGTAACGTCGTTCGTCCAAAATCCAATCCATAACCCCGTAGTTAGCCGAACTACGGCTTGCTCTGATTCTCATTCCAGATGAGATACGTAGGCATAAGACGCGATGTCTTAGCGAGCACATATCCCCCCAACCCATAGGTCAGCCGAGCTACGGAGACTCTGATTCTCATATTCAGATGAGATACGTATGCAGTGGATGCGACATCCGCGCGAGTCATTTTCATTTAACCCCCTTTTTTAGTAAACAGCACAAGATAAACTCACACCCTTTAGACAAGAACTACAAAAGTGGATCCCGTAGAGTACTACGGATGCGTAGGGGTGATAATACCTTCCCTTCGCATAACCGACTCCCGAACCCAAGATTTGGTTGCGAGACCTTGTCTTTTCCTTTCCTCTTTTCAGGTTTACTTCGAGCGTTTCCTTTCCCTCCTTTGGGATAAATAACGCACGGTGGCGACTCTTCTGTCATTTTCTTTCGCCGGTTGTTTTTTCGCACACTGTATTTTTCAGGTTGCGACACTATGTTTAAGACTTGATAACTCCTTATCCATGATCCATGAGATGTGATCATCAGTCTATATACATAATAGTCTTAATGCTTTAATGGTATCCGACTTCACAATAAAGCTCGACTACAGATACTTTAGGAATAATGTCCTTATGTTTAATGGGATCTCATGATTAAGTCACACTTGATACATTAAACGGACTAGCTATTCTAGGGACTTTATTAAACAAACATAATAAAGAAAAAAACCTTTTATTATTAATAAATAATTTGATACAAGTACCAAATGTATTGGCCTCTAGGGCTTACACCAACAATATCCCATTAGCACTAGAGCTAATCAGGCATACCCCTAATGCCCATAGATTTAGTATGACCATCATGCTTCTGCTGCGCAAGAGGCTTTGTTAGTGGGTCAGCAATATTGTCAAGTGTAGGTACTCTGTATATTTTCACATCCCATCTATCTATTATCTCTCGAATGAGGTGATAACGCATAAGTATGTGTTTGGATCGTTGGTGAGATCTAGGCTCCTTAGCTTGTGCGATAGCACCATTGTTATCACAATAGAGATCAATGGGATCCACAATGCTAGGAACTATGCCAAGTTGACTAATGAACTTTTTAATCCAAAAAACTTCCTTTGTTGTACTTGAGGAAACAATATACTCGACCTCGATTGTAGAATCAACAATTGTATCTTGCTTTGAACTTTTCCAGCTCACAGCGCCACCGTTTAAGCAAAACACATAACCAGATTACGATCTAAAGTCATCCTTATCTGTCTGGAAGCTAGCATCGGTGTATCCAATTACAATAAGCTCTTCCTGACCTCCATATATCAAGAATGAGTCCTTAGTCCTTCCCAAATACTTAAGGATATTCTTGATAGCTACCCAATGAGCATCACCAGGATCAGTTTCGTACCTACTCGTTGCACTTAAAGCATAAGAGACATCTGGTCGAGTATATAACATGGCATACATGATAAATCCTATTGCAGATGCATATGGAATCTTATTCATGCGATCTCTTTCTTCCTTAGTTGAAAGGGATTGTGTTTTTGATAGACACAAGTCATGTTGCATAGGTATGAATCCTTTCTTGGAATTATGCATATTAAAGCGTCTCAACACTTTGTCTATGTATGTACTCTAACTTAGGCCAAGCAGTTTTTGTGATCTATCTCTGTAGATCCTGATTCCTAATATATAGGCTGCTTCACCTAGGTCCTTCATAGAAAAACATTTCCCCAACCAAGACTTTACTTGTTGCAGGGTAGGGACATCGTTTCCAATGAGTAATATGTCATCTATGTATAATACCATGAAGACGATCATGCTCCCACTAACCTTCTTGTAGACACAAGGCTCATTTTCATTCTTGATGAATCCATATTGTTTTACTGTTTCATTAAAACAAAGATTCCAGCTTCTGGAAGCTTGCTTCAATCTATAGATTGATCTTTGTAACTTACGTATCTTTTGGGCTTCTTCTGGTATGTCAAATCCTTTAGTCTGTGTCATGTACAAATCCTCGAGAAGTTTCCCACTAAGGAAAGAAATTTTGACATCCATCTGCCATATTTCATAATCATGATATGCAGCGATAACAAGTAAAATCCGAATAGATTTAAGTATTGCAACTGGTGAAAAGGTTTCATCATAGTCAACCCCATGAATTTTTTTATATCCTTTTGCAACTAGTCTTGCCTTATAGGTATGTACCTTACCATCTATGCTAGTCTTCTTTTTGAAGGCCCACTTGCATCTTATAGGGTTAACTCCAACAAGAGGCTCTACCAAGGTTCAAACCTGGTTTGCTTACATGGAATCCATTTCAGATTTCATGGCTTCTAGCCACTTCTCAGACTCGGGACCAATTATGGCCTCTTGGAAGGTCACAGGCTCATCTTGATCCATGAGTAATACATCACCTTGATCAGCTATGAGATATCCATATCTTTCAGGTAGGTGACGTATCCTACTTGACCTACTTTGGTCTTGTTCTACTTGAGCAGGTTGCTCTTCCACAACTACTTGTGTTTCCTGCTCTAATTCCTCCATAGGTGTATCAATGCTTTGTGATTCATGAGTTTCTTCAAGCTCTACTTTCCTCCCACTTATTTCTTTGGAAATGAAATCCTTTTCTAGGAAAACTCCAGTTTGAACGACAAACACTTTCCCCTCAGAAGGATTGTAGAAGTAATACCCTCTTCTTTCTTTAGGATACCCCACAAATAAGCATTTGTCAGATTTGGGCTCAAGCTTAGTTGAAATTTGTAGTTTCACATAAACTTCTCAACCCCAAATATTCATGTAAGACATATGTGGTTTCTTACCACTCCATATCTCATATGGTGTCTTCTCAACCTTTTTGGATGGAACACGGTTAAATGTGTAAGTTGTTGTCAATATTGCATGTCCCTAAAAGGAGTTTGGAATATTGGCGTGACTCATCATGGATCAGACCATGTCTAACAAGGTTCAATTTCTTCTCTTAGATACACCGTTCCATCGGGGTGTTCTAGGAGGAGTAAGTTGGGATTGAATCCCACACTCTTTCAGTTGATCATCAAACTCTAGGCTTAAATACTCACCACCTCGATCTGATTGAAGAGTGTTAATATTCTTACCTATTTTGTTTTGTACTTCATTCTTGAATTCCTTGAACTTTTCAAAGGACTTTGATTTGTGTTTCATTAAATACACATAACCATATCTACTGAAATCATTAGTAAATATGATGAAGTACTGAAAACCTCCTCTGGCTGGTATGTTCAATGGTCCACATACATCAATATGTATGAGGGCCAAAATATCATTAGCTCTTTCACCTTTTCCCGTGAATGGAGACTTTGTCATCTTTCCAATTAAACAAGATACGCATGTCTCATATGATTCATAATCAAAAGAGTCCAAGAGTCTATCTTTATGGAGTTTGGAAATGCGTTTCTCATTTATGTGGCCTAATCAACAATGCCAAGGGTAAGTTGGATTTAACTCATTAGGTATCATCCTTTTAGTATTAATGTTATAAATAGGCATTTCAAGATCAAGGACATATAGTCCATTGTTCATTTGTGCAGTAGCATAGAATATATCATTCAAATAAATGGAGCAACAATTGTTCTTTATTATAAATGAAAAACCAAACTTGTCTAAACAAGAAATGGAAATAATATTCCTGATAATTAGATGTACATAATAACAGTTCTCTAACTGAGTTATTAAACCACTAGGTAAATTCAATACATAAGTTCCTATGACTAAAGCAACAACCTTTGCTCCATTTCCAACTCGTAGGTCAACTTCACCTTTTTCCAAATCTCTACTCCTTTTTAGCCCTTGCACATTGGTACAAATGTGAGAACCGCATCCAGTATCTAATACCCATGATGTAGAAGTAGATAAGTTAATTTCAATAACAAAAATACCTGAAGTTGAAGTCTCTACTCCATTCTTCTTATCTTCCAGGTACTTTGGGCAGTTTCTCTTCTAGTGTCTGGTCTTACCGTAACGGAAGCATGTGCCTTCCTTTGTTATTCCTCCACTAGGCTTCAAAGTAGGAGCCGTGGGTTTGGGTTTGGCAACTTCCTTGCCTTTCCCTTTACCATCCTGATTGGTGGGTCTTTTGTTCTGTCTCTTTCCATTTTCGATCATCAGAATGGACTTCCCTTTTGACTTCAGATTCTGCTCAGCAGTTCTTAACATGGCTAGCAGTTCAGGAAGATATTTGTCCATATCATTCATATTGAAATTAAGGATAAATTGACTGAAGCTATTTGGCAATGATTACATGATCAAATAGGTCGCAAGTTCCTTTTCGAGGGGAAAACCCAACCTCTCAAGGTTCTCCACATACCCAATCATCTTGAGCACATGGGGACCTACAGGGGCTCCCTCAGCTAACTTGCCTTGAAAAAAGGCTTTTGAAACTTCAAACCTTTCATGCCTTGCATGCGCTTAATAGAGCATCTTCAGGTGTTCGATCATATCGAACGTTGCCATGTTCTCATGTTGCTTTTGCAACTCTGAGTTCATGGTAGCTAGCATGAGGCAAGCGGTTTCATTGGCATCATCAACATGCTTCTTATAAGCATCTCTTTCTGCCTTAGGTGCAAAACTAGGAGGTTCCTCTTCAGGAACATGTTTCTCCAAGACATACAGCTTTCTATCATATTTGAGGATAATCCTCAGATTTCGATGCCAATATAGAAAATTTGTCCTAGACAATTTTTCCTTATCATGGATCGATCGCAAAATGTTGTTAGAGGTGTTTGTTGTCATGGTAATCTACATGAAAAATAATGAAAATATAAGTATCACTAAAATAACATATTTAATTAGGCCTTTAATTAAATATGCTCCCACTATTTTACTCAAAACAAATGACCCTCACCATTTGATTCGGAAAATCCCGTTGGAAGATTTTCTAGTCGATCGAGATCCACATTTCACTTTGTTTTAAGTCCGCATAGACGGATTATGCAAAACTAGGTTATTTAGGTAGGAACTGCTTCCGATTATATCTAATACAACTCTCGAATATTTTAGTTGGGGAAATAACTCCTTATTCTAATCCATCATATGGATCATTTTCAACTCTTGCTTCTAAACATATATAATCTTATTATAATTTGTTTAGTTAAGTTTGACCCATTATTTTAGTAATTGGATATTACAATTATCCCATCGCACCTTACTAATATAGAACATGCACCTCGCGTAGGCGAAACCTACATTATTCGATACTAGTCTTGATGAGTGCTAAATCTTGGAAAGTGTACACTTAATATTTAATTTGAGGGAATTTGCAATTATTCTGATCTCACCGGCTTATTTATCATATAAATCGTCTCTCACATGCACCAACATACATTCACATGCATCAACATACATACAAAATGAAGTAGTTATGGCCCCTAACGCAATTGTTCTCCCATGCCAATGAGAGAACCTAAGCTAACCTAATAACGATCTAAGCTTCTCCAAGCAATATCTTCAAGGTTTTCCTCCTTTGATATTGTATTCTTATCTTTCTTCATAACATTACATTACATAAAAGAAACTCATTTTACATACGAGGGAGTGAGATGAGAAAAGAAGTTAGATTAAGAGATTAAAAGAGAGGCACGACACGCATGTCGTATTTTAAAATCCCAAAACAAAATAAAGGAAAACTAAGACCATAACCGATCACAACAAGACAATAATAATAAACACGTTATTATTATTAATTTAAATTCTGTTAATTAAATAAAACAATTTAAATTTCGGCGACTAATCACACTACACAGAGTTAGCTGGGGGTTCCGCTACCCATTTTCTATCGTCTTAAAAGCATTTTATACATGTTTATTCCATGTGAGAAGGTATGAGGGTTTCCCAAAGGTGATGTATATTTATTTTAGGAAGCCTATGTTGAAGGAGAATAGAGATCTAAAACACAACAGAAATTAAAAAATTTCTCCTTTAGTGATCCTTACGAATGGGCATAATCAGTGATAGAATCGTTACCTCTTGTGGTGATTGAAACCTTTGATGCAGATCTAAAGAGCAATCACGAACATTGAATGGTGACAACGCCTCTACTCAGTCCATATGAACGGATTCCTTCAGTCTCAGTGGTAGCTGCTACGAATGAAGGCTTTGAGTGTGTGTGTGTGTGTGTGTGAGAGAGAGAGAGAGAAACGAAATTTTCATATGAATAAATGCTTATGCACAAGGGTTCTATTTATAGAACCACTTGTGTGGGTTGTAAGCTAAAAAGCCCACTTAAGTGTATGAGGCCCATATCTTATGATATACCAAAATCACTTAAGCGCGTGGTATCTTACCATATTTTGTATTCTACTTAAGTGCACCGTACCTTACGATGTTCTACAATTCACTTAAGTGCATTGTACCTTACTGTGTTCCTTATTTACTCTATCTCTCATCAATCCGTCCTTTTGTGTGTGACCCTGTAGATTTTCATGGCATTAAAAATTCTATTAAATCATGTATTTAACATAATAATCAGTGAGCGGTATCTTGCAATACATCACTGCTACCCAAGACATGAAAATGTCATGTGATATGACAAACCCTTTTGTGATAATACTTGTGTGTATAATTACCCTTTTGCCCTTATATCTATATTGAACACAAGGCATAGAGCGTGTCATCCTTGTCCAGTTCAATATTGGGCCCTTAGACATTTATCCTGTTACGGAGGATGGAAAAATTCCATCTAGGTCACTCATGTCCCTCATCATGCTTCGTGGAGTACCCATCAACTGTCTTTATGGTCATCCAATTACGAACAACGTTTGATCAGCAATAAAGCACTCGACTCTACATCTACGGTCCATAGTGGTTTCAAGTTGAATGGTGGTATACACCACTATCACCATGAGAATAACTTATGACACTTTGCATAACATTCTATATAGTATTCTCATAGCGGGTCAATCCAGTATGAATATTATTCATAATATTCATACCTATGTTTAAGACTTGATAACTCCTTATCCATGATCCATGAGATATGATCATCAGTCTATATACATAATAGTCTTAATGCTTTAATGTTATCCCACATCATAACAAAGCTCGATTACAGATACTTTAAGAATAATGTCCTTATGTTTAATGGGATCTCATGATTAAGTCACACTTGATACATTAAATGGACTAGCTATTTTAGGGACTTTATTAAACAAACATAATAAAGAAAAAAGACTTTTATTATTAATAAATAATTTGATACAAGTACCAAAAGTATTGGCCTCTAGGGCTTACACCAACATATATTTACATGGTATTGTTTAGGAAATCCTTCTTCGGTAAAAGGGTATGATCCCCACACTTTTACTGAATTTTAGAGGCTTATCGTTTCTTTTTGGAGAGTTTTACTAATATGCATGCTAAAACCTTTTTTTTTATAATTAGGATGATGGAATTGTCCTTCTTAGTTACTTACATAAATATTTTTTCTTTCTTACTTGTTTTCAATTTAGTCCTACTTTGCTCATAAGTTCATATTTTTGTACATAACATGACCTATTCCCTCCATAACGACTTTGGGGGTTTCCTCTTGCAGGCTGAGAAGAAGGCTCGACTGTAAGCAAAAGGTTTAACTTTATGCCTTGAGGAATGTGGGTATATGAATTTTAAATTAATATGTAATTGTTGGTATATGAGGGGTTGCATCATGGGTTTTTTATTGCTTTAGTCGTAAGCCTCTAGAGTTTACGACAAAACCCCTAAGTCTTTATGTTGGAGCCTCGATCTCTTCAGTCGCACCCCAGACTCGTAATTACCGTTCATAGTCACAAAGAAAAAAGATATTTCATAAGGATGTTCTTGTTCATTAAAATTAAAATATCATATTAAATCGCGGTGACGTAATTTAATTATAAAAATAATTAATAATATAATGAAACTTTAAACATAACTAGGAGGGTATTCCACCGCTTATTCACCCCACTTTTTGCAGTCGTTGAGCCATCCACTCTTGCTTATCCGACTGACGACTTATGTTAACTGTGGGGGAATAATATTCATGTTCCTTAATTGGCCGGTGAGGGAGGCTATAGTCCATGACTTTTCATTCTCCCTCCTTTTGATCTTATTGGAACACCTAATAGATCTTCTTGGCCCTTGCAAGGTAATCATTGACTGTGACTGGTTCACCATGAAGATTGTGAAATTCAGTTAAGTTGAATCGTGGATGCTATATCATCCAGGGTCTCCCTGAAGGGTCTGCTGAGTATGACATTGTATACTCTCTTGGAGGGAACCATAAGGAACTGTGAGTCGATAGACCTAACATCTTTTCATGCCCCACAAATGTCATCAATTCAATTTATCCCTAAGAAGGGGTCGTCGTGCCGCCGAATTCCTACAAATCTGATCCTTCATATGGTCACAAATTTTATTTCTTTAGGACCATCGCCTGAAACAACTTATAACACATTATGTCACAAGAGTTACCACTATTAATCAGTATCTAGGACACGTCGAAGTGGTCGACAGTTGTAGTTATGACCAAAGGGAAGATATTATTTGGGATTCCCCAGACTTTTTTGTTATCACGGAAACCAAGAATCGATCTATATGGGCTATTTGTCGCATTACACGAAAAACCGACGGGAAACAAGAACAACAGAGCCGCCACCGTGCGTTATTTATCCCAAAAGAGGGAAAGGAAACGCTCGAAGTAAACCTGGAAAAGACATGGTCTCGCGACCAAAGAGAATGGGATCGGGAGTCGGTTATGCGAAGGGAAGGTATTAGCACCCCTACGCATCCGTCGTACTCGACGAGATCCACGCACAAAAGGAAGGAAAATGGTTGCTAAACACTGCTCAAACAAACATCAAACACTGGCTGAAAGAGATACAAGAAAACAAAAGAAACTGACTCGGCAGGATATCGCATCCTGGGCCTACTTAGTCTATCAAGCATAGACATCAGAGTCGAAGTAGTTTGGACTGGGGAAACGTGCTCGCTAGGATGTCGCATCCTATGCATACGTATCTTCTCGGACTAAGAAGAATCAGAGCACTCGTAGCTTGGCTCACGCACGCCAAACAAACAAACAAGGGAAATCGACTGCCAATCGCTGGACTTACGTCAAACTTCACACAAACAGGCAAACATGGAAACCGAATGCCAATCGCTGGACTTACATCAGACTCCAAACCAAACACACGCACACTGGAAACCGAAGGCCAATCGCTGGACTTACATCGGACTCCAAGCACACAACAAGAGGATACGGAATGCCAATCGCTGGGCTTACTTCTATCTCCTGACACACACAAAGACAAAACAAAAAGGGCGCCCAGAGAGATCTGCTCATCTCCTGCCTACGTACCTCATCTGGTATGAGGATCAGGGCGACGTAGTTCCCCTACGCAGGGACACAAGACTAGCCTAACCAGATAACAAAGGGAGACACAACTAGGGAGACTACGACTCGAGCCTAGATGTTATCATGCATATCATCCCTAAGTTAAGGTTGCTATCTAACTTGCACAGGAAGCAAGCTATCCTAAACATGACTTGCACAGGAAGCAAGCCAAACTAACCTTAACTTGCACTGGAAGCAAGCTAAACTAAAAAACACAAACACACAAGCACAAATAGCACACACTATATGCAATCAGTTGGCTCAATCAAGGTTAGGTTTTAGTCGAGGGGTCATATCAACCTCGACAAACAAACCACTGTAACAGGGTAATGTTAGCTCTTAACCCTAACATTGAGAGTTAGGGTGAAGCAGATGAAATAGGAGGTGAGGGGTGTGCCTCACAGCTCTTATCCCTGGCCTGGGAGAGCTTTAGACAAAGGAATGTGTGGGTTCAGAAAGTGGAAACCCTTCTACACATATGACTGACTCAACATGGATCTTGGGTTAGTATCTGCAATGCATCAACACAGTGGTGTGAGCAAAGCAGATGACACACAGAATAGCAGGGGATGGATTACACATCCCTTGTATCTGCCAATGCCTCTTCACTTAGGAGGTCTTTGAATATGTACAAGGACAAAAGTAAACAAACACAAACATTGCCTCTTAAGGAGGACTTCAGACAGGTGCCTGACCAAATAACAGGCCAGGTCTTCCAGACTACATGAAGGAGAGATGTTATACCTCAGTGCTTAAGCTATCAAGCAAAGAAAAAGCAAGTTCACAAGGGAACTATAGCAACTAAAGTACCTGAAATCAATCCAACATAATCAGTACTCAGCTCAAACAAAAGGCAAACAGACAATTACAAGTCCACAGCACAAACAGATAACAAGCATCAATGCACAAAGGTGCAAGCCACAAGGCCTAAGCATAAGTCTCAATTCCTACAAAACAAACTCAAAGTTAGTCATAAACAAGCAATAAACCAAACTCCAATTGAGTGCACATCATTAAGTATAAGCAATTGTGCTCTTTGACCTGAAACAAAGCTCAAACATTAAGCACTAACCACTAGTACAAGACTAGGGTCAAAATGGGAGCAATAAACCAAAACAGAACATGAAACTTATCAAGAACCAAGCTCAATCAATTAGGAACAAACTCCAAGTGGTCTCATATCAATATCATCAACCAATTTCATTTCATCAAGCATAGAAGGCATAGCATGCATATTCAAAGCTCATAGAACCAAACAGAAAGATTCAGTCCACATCAACTCAAAATTATTTCAATAAATCCCCAAAAAATTCATGGTCAAACAGAATTCATAACATGATCTACACACCAAATTTCAAGCCATTTGGATAAGTGGAAGCAAGTCAAATAAAATCCATAAGTCAAAGCATGTTCAAACAAGCTCATACAAGGCACCAAATCATGCATCAACTTCAAGCAAGCATAAAACAGAAACCAAACATGATATGGACATCAAACCAAAGCCATGGCACACTTCAAGATGTCTAGAATATATGTGTAAAATTTCAGGTCCATCCAATAAACAACAAGAATTTCACAAATCAAATAAGATCATGACTCACAAAAGGTCCACAATTGGTCAAATAGGAAAGGAATTATCAAACAAATTGAAAATGCACTCAAATAATCCACACAAATTCACACTCAAACTTAACATCCAGAAGATTCAACATGCAAAAATTCAGATCATTTCAAGTTCATATGGCATGGTAACAAAAATCCACAAATTGGACAAGAAATGGTGTGACACAAATTGTCACACGTCCAATGATCAGATCATATCTCACAAACCAGGCATGCAAAAATCACAAACTCTATACCAAAAGGCTCCTCAAGGTGTCTAGTTTACACATACAAAATTTCAGCTCCATTGGATTAAGCATCAGAATTTCACAATCAAAATAGTGAGCAAGGTGCAACAAATGACATGTATGAGCAAACCCTAGCCAAAACAGAAATCCACATGTGCACAAATTCTGGAAAAATCACCATAAAATTCTAGAGATCATGAGGAACATCATGGAAAAAACCTCACATTATTTGGACTAATATTGAATGACTTATGATTTTTGGAAAATTGGAATGAAAATGAAATTAAAATTGAGAATGAAAATGGATTAATTGTTTTTAAAAGGAATCATGGCAAAGTGGTAAATAATCTGAACTCTGGCCAGGTCCAAAACGATGCGTTTCACTTAAGTGAAACGCAGGCCAATCCGGTGGCGACACATGGCCCAGTACATGCGCAGAAAACACGAAAACGCATGCAATCAGCGAAGGCACGGATCAAATAATTTTCTGGAAACGCAGAATTAGGGTTCATCGCATCTTCATACACATTCATCATCAAGAACAAAGTTGCACAGAAAATCACAAGCAGCATACCAATAGAATCCTCTCTTCATGTACATCAACAATATAACACCTATTTAACCTAAATCTCAATATCCAGCACAGATCGAACCAAAGAAATTTCATTCATCAATCTTATAATCAACATAACTTGCTTAATTCTCAATGAAAATCCACGATTCAAAGTGCAGTACAATCAGCATGGCAAGATCTATGATAAGCATATCAATATTTCAACATTTGCAAGATTCAAATTCTAACCTGATTTGAAGAGCAGAAATGGATTTGAGGTTTCCAGGACTTGTAAGGCTGAAACAGCAACTCTTTGATGCTCAAGTTGATGAAAGGATGATGGATCGTGGCTCAAAGATGCTTGATGTAGCTCAAAAATGCAACTACCATTGATGGAGCTTGATGTAACAGTCCACGATTCTGCTCAACAGTGGCGATTTCTTGCTGCAATTCAACTCCAATAGGCTTGTGTATGTTGGAACAACAAAGATCAATGCCAGTTCTATGAAGATTTTGCAGAAAAAATAAAGAGAAAAAAGTTGAGAGAATTTGCAATTAGATCTAGATCTGAGTAGAAATGAAAATGCTAATCTGTTTTCTGTTTTGATTATGCATATATACCATCTGTTAATGATTTTTGCTAATCAATATTAAGCCAAGCCAAAAAGATTAATGAATGCAAGTGTTATGGCCAATTGGGAATTCACCCTCATGTGCATGGAGTGCATGCTACAGTACACGAAATTGGGCCTAAACACACTCCAAATATGATTTAAGACCAATTGTAAGTGGTGTGAAGTGTGAAAAATGCATATTTTTGAAAGTCACTTTTTTCCTCCCTTTTCAAATTCAAGTCAAGTGAAAAAATGCCATTTTTATGTGATGATTTTTGATGAAATGTAATGAATGATTTGGATAGCTCATGTCAAAAGGAGAATGTAGCAAAAAACCCCACTCAATTTGGCCAAATGGTGTGAAAGTTATCCAACTTTGAAGTTCAAAATATCCTGACAATGATTTGATCATAACTTGCCAACCATACATGAGAAATGGATGTTCTTGGACTTTTTGGAAAGGTGAGAGCAAGATCTTAAACTTTGATGTTGGACAAAATTTCATTTGAAGCTTGTATGATGATGTAAATTTGAGGAGAAGACCTTTCCATTTTTGGCAATTTGAAATTACAGGTCACTTACTATTTTTGGAAACTTTTCCTCTAACCTCAAATTCTCCAATGTTGATCTTTGAAATGTCAAATGAGACTTTTATGGACATGAATGAGACCTCTCTAACCATCTCCCACCTTCAAATCCATGATTGCATGCACAGTTGACTTTGGTTGACTTTCTAGGGTTTCAGATGAATTTCAACTTGACTGTCGAGCTTTGATCATCCAATCTTTGGCCAAACCACTTCAAAATGATCCCTAAATCATATGAACATGATGAATCAACCCTAGGGCTTTGCTTCCTTGAGAAATGCACTTGCTTGCTTGTTTGACTGATCCTCCTGACCAGTTGACCTAATCTTATCTGATGGCTTGCACTTGGGCAAAGGACAATGCAATGCTATGCAGTGGACAATGTAATGTTAATGACATAGTCATGAAAATGTATGTACAAAATGGGAGGTGCAAATTTGAGGTGCTACAGCTGCCCCTATTCAATCAGCTGGGAACCTGAATGGATGAGAGTAACGACTGTCAGGCTTTCAAGGTACACAGGGATTGAATACCAAAGAACCGTAGAAATTTGCGCTCTGCTGGATATGATACAAGAAAAGCCAAGTCATTTACCGATGACGGCTGCACGACAACTTCAGGAAAGCGAAATCATTTACCGATGGCTAAATACTGGAAACTTGATATTTACCGATATCAACTTCAGCGAGACCATTTACCGATGGCTGCTGGGAAACATCTTGATATTAAAAGGAAGCAAGACCATTTACCGACGGTGGCTTCAAAGCAACTTGATATTTACCGATATTAACTTCAGCAAGACCATTTACCGATGGTTGCTCCAACTGGGGACTCGATATTTACCGATATCGAAAATAGTGGGGCCATTTACCGATGGCGGCTAAACTGGGCATTCGATATTTACCGATATCGAAGCAAACGGGGCCATTTACCGATGACGTCTCCACTTGGGGAGGAAAAAAAGATATTTGCAATTGGAATCAGACAAGACGTTTACCGACGACTCCTGGGGATTTTTGATTTTTATCAAAGGAAAAACGCACGACCAGAAATTTACCGATGACTGGGATGAGACTCGATGTTGACCGACATCGAAAGATGATGTTTACCGACATCCAAAAACGACCAGACATTTACCGATGACTGGGGGAAATACTCGACCAGACGTCAACGGACGAAAGGGAGAGGCTCGACGTTTATCGACACCAACGGAGAGGTGAACACTTTACTGGGGAAGAAAAAACAAATACTTGCAACCGGAACCCAAATAGGACGTTTACCGACGACTCTACTAGGGATCTCTAGCTGGGGAATTATCAGACATTTACCGATGACTGGGGAAAAACTCGACGTTTACCGACATCGAAAGATGATGTTTACCGACACCAAAAAATGACCAGACATTTACCGATGACTGGGGTAGGACTAGATGTTTTACTGACACCGAAACAATGGTGTTTACCGACACCAAAGAAAGAACACAAGCGGGTGCTGACATGACACTTACCGGTATCACAAGAAATGACATCTTAAATACATCAAGGCAAGGCTAACCACTTGCTGGGGATCTCACTAGGGAGAATCAAGCTTTCCGTTCGCGGACGGGGAGGACATAAACCTCTCTGGGGAATATCAATCCTGAATGCTGTCAGGAGTAACTGTAGCAAACGTGCTGTACCGATGTTGAACAAACGATCCTCCTCTGCCGGGGATACGATCTGGTTGGGTTAACACATGAATGCATATGTTTGAATTTTTCTATGGCGTAATGCTCCATATTGAATGGGAATGCTACGCAGTTTTGGGGATGCAATGATTACTACATGCAAAATGCAAAGGATGAACAACTCCGGCTTGGGAGCCAAAACTGATCAGATACTCCAACTCTGCGGGGAGACTCTGCTGAGGAGTATTCTGCGGGGAGAATAACGACTTCTCACTCATGCTGGAGAATAGCACTGCTGCTGGGGAAAGGTAAACTCCGCTGGGGACATCCTTCATAGGACCCAATCCACTCGGGGACTCAGCTTGGGGGAACAACCAATACAACTCGCTGGGGACGAACCAAAGCGACTGCGCTGAGGAGTAAACAAAGCAACTCGCTGGGGAGTAATAAGGCAACTGGCTAGGGACAACCTGGTGACTTCACTGGGGAGAGCCAACCAATCCACAAGTAGGAAAAACTCTGCTTTGGGAAATAAATGCTACTCCGCTAGGGACAACCCATCCAGTCCACAGATAGGATAACTGCTGGAGATAAATTTCATTGAACCCGCTCCACTCGGGGATTCGCTGAGGAAAATTATCAACACCAATCTCTGCTTAGGAGATCTTCTAGGGAAAGCAACTATGTTGGGGATAGTAATATACCAGATCATGCTGGGGATGTACATCCACAACCCTGCTGAGGACAGGCGCTCACAACCATACTGGGGATGGTGATACTTCAAACCAACCTGCTGGGGAATAAACTACTGACACCTCCGTTGGGGATATAACATCCTTCCAACTCAGTGGGGATAATCAATCTTCGAGCTCAGCTGGGAACTCAACAAACTGGGGAAAATGGCACATACAGACCTGCTGAGGAAAGGCAATCCGTAGATCTGCTGGGGAATAAATGGCACTATCCACAGACACCTCTGCAGGGGAACATAGCTCTGATAGCTTCCATACTGGCTTGGGGAAATATCTGCTGGGGAAACGTCCTCACAGATGACGACCTGCAAAACAACTCAACAAAATGCCCCCAGGGGATACATGGACAAGATACGCTCAAGTGTCCTCAACATTCAAAATGATTTTCAAATGTTTTATCTTTTTGCACATTATTGTTTAGCCTTCATGTTCTTATATGAAATGCTTATCAAAAATTCGGACGTTTTTGCAAACAAAACAGTAAAAATAAAAACAAGAGAGCTATTTATCTGAATAACGACTTTTATTGATTGAAAATGGGCCTGAAAAGGCAAATACATTGGGAAGCAATTCCTAGAAAGAGGTAATTGCGCACAAAAGGAAAAATCTATCCTAATGGCAATGTGAACACGACATCCATTATTTCCCAATTCTGTTATAACCCACAGATCATCAGCTTTCCTCTCCCAACTTCCTTGCTTTCTGAGAAGAATGTCTGGACCGATCACATCTTTCGAGATGGCAGACGACAAAGCGCGATGAAGTACAGATAACTCAGACTGTAGTCTTCGCTCTAATCCCTCTTTTGCCTGGATCGCCCTTTCGGGTTTTCAATCCACCGGGATACCCATTTTTGCCTAAGCCGCCCTTGCGGGTTTTCGACTTACCGGGTGTACAAATTCTTTTCATTTTTATCCCTAACTTTTGCCCGAACCTTTTCTTTCTGTTTTTTGGTTCGCCGGGATGCCCTTTTTTGCCTGGACTCTTTTGTTCTTTTTGTCCAGCGGGTCAATTTATGCGAAGTATTTTTTGACTACATCTGAGTTAACAGGGGACGGAAAATCTTCACCATCCATAGTTGTAAGCATCAAGGCTCCACCGGAGAAAACCTTCTTCACAACATATGGACCATCATAATTAGGAGTCCACTTGCCCCTGTTATCTGTACCGGGAGGAAGGATCCTCTTCAAAACTAGATCACCAATTTGATAGCTTCGAGGATGCACTCTCTGATCAAAGGCTCTCTTCATCCTTCTCTGATATAACTGCCCATGGCATACAGCTGCTAACCGTCTCTCTTCGATAAGGCTCAACTCGTTAAACCTTGTTCGAATCCACTCGGCTTCGTCTAGCTTGACATCCAACAAAACTCTCAGAGAAGGGATCTCCACTTCGACTGGTAGGACTGCTTCCATACCATACACAAGGGAGTAAAGGGTTTCCCCGGTCGACGTACGTACTGAGGTACGGTACCCATGCAAAGCGAAAGGCAGCATCTCATGCCAATCCTTTTACGTAACGACCATCTTCTGCACAATCTTCTTGATATTCTTGTTAGCCGCCTCTACAGCACCATTCATCTTCGGTCTGTAAGGAGAAGAATTGTGATGTTCAACCTTGAAATCTTTACACAGCTCTTTCATCATCTTGTTATTGAGGTTCGAACCATTGTCAGTGATGATTCTCTCAGGAACTCCATAACGACAAATGATTTCTTTCTTGATGAACCGGGCAACCACTTGTTTGGTAACATTAGCATAGGAAGCTGCTTCCACCCACCTGGTGAAGTAGTCAATCGTAACCAGGATGAAGCGATGTCCATTCGAAGCAGTAGGCTCGATCTTCCCGATCATATCAATGCCCCACATGGCGAACGGCCAAGGCGAATTCATGACATTCAGAGGGCTTGGTGGTACATGCACCTTATCAGCATAGATTTGACACTTATGGCACTTCCGAGCGTACTTGAAACAATCGGATTCCATAGTCATCCAGTAATAACCGTATCTCAACAGTTTCTTGGACATTGCATGACCGCCAGCATGGGTACCAAACGAACCTTCATGCACTTCTTGCATCAACATGTCTGCTTCGTGTCTATCCACGCATCTGAGCAAGACCATGTCGAAGTTTCTCTTATACAACACATCATCCTGATTCAAATAAAAGCTTCCAGCTAGCCTTCTTAGGGTCTTCTTATCATTCCTTGACGCACCTTCAGGATACTCCTGAGTCTTGAGGAAGTTCTTGATGTCATAATACCACGGTTTCTCATCAATTGTAACAGACTCGGCTGCAAACACATACGCAAGCCTCTCGAGTCGATTCACCGCAACATGTGGCACATGATTCCACCAATGAACTTTGATCATGGACGACAAAGTGGCCAAAGCATCAGCCATCTGATTCTCATCCCGGGGGACATGATACAGCTTCACCTTCTTGAATAACGTCAGTATTCTTCTGGTGTAATCTCTATAAGGAATCAAATGTGGCTGATTCGTATTCCAATCTCCGTTGACCTGATTGATCACTAGAGAAGAATCTCCATAGATGTCAAGAGTCTTGATTCTCAGATCAATGGCTTCTTCTATCCCCATGAGACAAGCCTCATACTCAGCTTCATTGTTGGTTACGTCAAAAGTCAGCCTAGCAGAGAAAGGTATATGTGCACCTTTGGGATTAATCAATACTACCCTAACACCATTACCGTTCATATTCACAGCCCCATCAAACATCAGCGTCCACTTGTCATTCGGATCCGGTCCTTCCTCGACAAGAGGCTCTTCGCAATCTTTCATCTTAAGATACATGATGTCTTCATCAGGGAATTCAAACATCATAGGCTGATAATCCTCAATCGGTTGCTCGGCAAGGTAATCTGACAGAATACTACCTTTAATGGCCTTCTGCGATGTATACTGGATATCATATTCTGTTAAAATCATCTGCCAGCGGGCAACACGTCTGGTGAGAGTCGGCTTCTCAAAGATGTACTTCACTGGATCCATCTTGGAAATCAATAAGGTAGTATGGTTCAACATATACTGCCTCAGTCGGCGAGCAGCCCAGGCCAAAGCACAACAAGTTTTCTCGAGCAGTGAATATCTTGTTTCACAGTCGGTAAACTTTTTGCTAAGGTAGTATATGGCATGCTCTTTTCGACCAGACTCGTCATGCTGTCCCAATACACACCCCATCGAGTTCTCAGTCACTGATAGGTACATTATCAGAGGTCTCCCTGGAACTGGAGGTATAAGGATTGGAGGTTTCTGCAAATACTCTTTTATCTTGTCAAAAGCTTTCTGACAGTCATCATTCCACCTGATTGCTTGATTCTTTCTGAGCAATTTGAAAATTGGTTCACACGTGGCAGTTAAGTGAGATATGAACCTTGCAATGTAATTCAACCTCCCTAAAAACCCACGGACTTGCTTTTCCGTTTTCGGTTCAGGCATCTCTTGAATAGCTTTGACTTTTGCTGGATCAACCTCAATCCCTTTCTCACTGACAATGAAGCCTAACAGCTTCCCAGATCTCACCCCAAACGTACACTTGTTTGGATTCAGCCTCAGCTTGAATTTTCTCAACCGGTCAAACAGCTTCTGCAAATTAACCAGGTGCTCCTCTTCTGTCTGCGACTTTGCAATCATATCATCCACGTACACTGCAATCTCTTTGTGCATCATGTCATGAAAGAGAGTCGTCATAGCCCTCTGATAGGTAGCACCAGCATTCTTCAGCCCAAACGGCATCACCTTATAGCAGAACGTGCCCCAAGGTGTAATGAATGTCGTCTTTTCCATGTCCTCTGGCGCCATCTTAATCTGATTATAGCCTGAGAAACCTTCCATGAAAGAGAATACCGAGGATTGAGCCGTATTATCAACCAATACATCAATGTGAGGTAATGGGAAATCATCTTTCGGACTCGCTCTATTCAAATCCCGGTAATCGACACACATTCTGACTTTGCCATCCTTCTTCGACACAGGAACGATGTTGGCCACCCACGGGGGATAACTTGTAACAGCCAGGAAACCCGCATCCCACTGCTTCTGAACCTCTTCCTTGATCTTGACAGCCATATCAGGACTAGTTCTGCGAAGCTTCTGCTTGACCGAAGGACACTCTTCTCTAAGAGGTAATCGATGCACCACAATGTCAGTATCCAACCCAGGCATATCTTGATATGACCAGGCGAATATCTCTACATATTCTCTCAGCGTCTCAATCAGCCTCCTCTTGACAGAGTCCTCTAAAGCAGCCCCAATCTTGATCTCTCTTCTGGCGTCCTCAGTACCCAGATTAACAATCTCCAACTCCTCCTGATGAGGTTGGATGACCCTTTCCTCCTGCTTCAGCAATCTGACCAATTCTGCGGGGAGTTCACAGTCTTCCTCACTCTCCTCTTCAGCTTGGTAGATGGGAATATCAAAATCATACTGAACCATAACAGAACTGTTCATAGTGGATTCCGTGAGATCATTTCTGCATGTTAATGCCTTATTTTAGAAAAAGAGTTCAAGAAAGTCACAAAAACAAAAACATTGCCATTTTTATTGTTTTGAAAAAATGAAAACAAAAATAGAAAGACAGGGATCACAAAATTTGATTGCAAAACGTACTTTATTAATGATAATCATTAAAACATGATGAGGCCCTACAATGAACCACTACGCCTTGGGCAGAACGTAGGGTTTTCATGCAAAATGAAAAACAAAGGAAAATTACTCTGTCTGAAGAGTAACTTGGACCACTTCTTCAGCCGTCCAGTTGTTGATAGACTCCCCTGGTGCACACGGGCGAACCCAGTTGTCTAGATCGCAATCACTATCACAGTCTTCACTACCGGTTGCAAAGACGTCGCCATGATTCATCAGCCCAGCGTTGGTAAAGGTACTCGGACCCGTCTGCACACTCTGCTCTACTTGGAGAGGCTCATAACCAATGCCAAATTTGTCTTCTTTGACAGGCAAGTCCACCATCTTGCCCCAGCCTTCAGCTTTGCCGGAGTCAACAACCTCCTTGGCCTGCTTGTACGAAGCAATCGAAGCACCTGGCTTCCTCTGATCAGCGTACGCCACTTTCTCAAGAGCCACAGTCTCAAACGCCTGGCATAAGGTTTCGTGGATCTCGCCATCCACCTCGACATACTTGAACGAGGATAGGTGACTCACCAGAATCTCTTCTTCGCCACACACGGTCACAATCTGACCGTTCCAGACATACTTGAGCTTTTGGTGGAGAGTCGATGAGACTGCCCATGCGGCATGAATCCATGGACGCCCCAACAAACAACTGTAGGCGGGCTGAATGTCCATCACATAGAAGATGATGTCGAACACCTCCGGACCTATCTTCACCGGCAAAGTAACTTCCCCAAACACAGAACGTTTGGATCCGTCGAAAGCACGAACAATCAGGTCACTAGGAGTAAGCACCACTCCTTCAACATCAATCTTCTTCAGAATCTGCTTAGGCAGCACATTCATCGACGACCCGGTGTCTACCAATACGTGAGACAACACTGCCCCCTTGCACTCCATAGTGATATGCAAGGCTTTGTTATGATTACGTCCTTCAGGCGTTAAGTCTAGGTCAGTGAATCCTACACCATGCCTGGTGCTCACATTGGCCATCACACCCTTCAGTTGGTTGACGGAAATCTCTTGAGGTACGTAAGCCATGTTCAGTATCTTCAATAAGGCATTACGATGTGCCTCAGAGCACAGTAGCAAAGAAAGAATTGAAATCTTGGACGGAGTTTGATTAAGTTGATCTACGATCTTGTAGTCACTCTTCTTTATGATCTTCATAAACTCCTCCACGTCCTTTTCAAATGAACCCTCAGGCACCTCCTTCTGAGCCGGTTCCTCGTCAACGACAACCTGTTTGCCCTTTGACTTGGCAGAAGCCTCAGCATTAGCATCTCTCAACGGCTGAGGAGCAAACAGTCGTCCACTTCGAGTAAAACCTCCTGGTCCACCAACGTTGTCCACAACGGGACTCACAACCACAGGAGTTTTAACTGGTGCACTGATTGTCACGGGCGCTTGACTTACTGGCCTAATCTGATTCTCAGCCCTTCGACTGTTGCGGTAGGCATTATCATATTTCCATGGCACAACCCTACTATTCTCATCTGGTCTTCTTCCAGACGCCACGATAGTAGTTGGAGCACTGATGGTTACCGGAGCGGAAATGGTAACTGGGGTACCACTTGTTGCAGGTGCACTAACAACCCTCTGTCCACGTCCTTCAGACGGTTTAAAGTAGATGGTGACAGTTGACACTGTCCCACAATCTTTTACAGCCCTACTGAATTGCAGACAACCCTCATCCACCATACCCTGGATACCGGCCCTTAACTGGTCACAACCATTATCGGCTTCAGCACAACCAATACATCCCTCATCACAGCCCGGGTAGACACCCCCATTCAGCAGACGGCCCTTTACAACCAGCAGAGAAGTTTGAACATCACCAACACTAACAACCAGATCTTCAGCCTCTTCTCCTTCAATATTGTTCACTCTATGCCCACCGTGCTGAGGCATAGGATTGTTCACGACATTAGGCACTGGAGCGAAGTTGATCGTCTTGGCATCGATCAAATCTTGGACTTTGTGCTGGAAAGCCCGGCATTTTTCAGTATGGTGTCCTGGTGCCCCGGAGTGAAAGTCACAACGGACGTTGGCGTCGTACCCAGGAGGCAATATTGTTGGCGGAGCCATTGTACGCAACTTAACAAACCCCAACCTGAGTAGTTCGGGCAGCAGTTCGGCGTACGACATTGGTAGCGGATCAAAACGTCGATCAGGCATCCTCTGTCTGGGCTGATACGGACGTTGTTGTTGTTGTTGTTGCGGTTGTTGAACTCTTTGTTGTTGTTGTTGTTGACGAGGTTGCGGTGCTGGGATGGTCACAGCAGCCACCGGGCGATACTGATTTCTGTTCACACTTCCTCTGTACACATTCCCTCGGTGTTGTACAGCATTGGTTTCACCCTCTCTCCGGCGAGGTGCCCCAGCAAATGGTTTCTTAGATGATGAACCCACGTCTTGGATCTTACCGGCCTTGATCAAACTTTCAGTTCTCTCACCACAGATCACCACGTCTGAGAAACTACCAAATGGGCAACTCCCCATCCGGTCCATGAATACTCCTTGTAGCGTGCCAATAAACATATCTGTCAACTCCCTTTCCAGCATAGGGGGTTGAACTCTCGCAGCCAGCTCACGCCACCTCTGGGCGTACTCCTTGAAGCTCTCATTGGATTTCTGACAAAGACTCTGCAGCTGAGTCCGGCTAGGCGCCATGTCCATGTTGTGCTTGTATTGCCTCAAGAAGGCCTCACCCAGATCCCTCCAGCATCGGATCGAATCTCTCTTCAATTCCATGTACCAGTCCAAAGAAGCCCCAGATAGACTATCTTGGAAAAAATACATCCACATCTTTTCATCATCTGTATACGCTGAGATCTTCTGATAATATGCCTGCACGTGAGTGCGAGGGCAAGAAGTACCGTTGTACTTGTTGAAGGACGGTGCTTTGAACTTGTATGGGATTCTCAAACCTTCAACCAACCCCATGTTGGTAACATCAAAACCGAGAGAATTCTGACATTCCATAGCCCGGATCTTCTCAGCAAGGGCATCAACTTTACGATCCCTCTCATCAACCCTTCCCAAAACGTCTTCGTCTTCACTGAGCAGAGTGAACATATCCTCTTGTCTGTCAACAATCGGAGCCTGATTACGGGCCGGAGCACGGACTACTCTGGCATTAGCGGTATCTGGAGCAATAGGTTGGCCGTTGATTCGAATACCCCTTAATTCGTCACCTACAACATAGTTGTTGATGGGCACAGCCGCAGTAGCAGGGTCATTGATCGGGCCTCCCTCTGGCAGAGCTTGGTTGACCGGTGGAATTACAGCTTCTTGTCTCTGAACTAGAGCTCGAAGTTCCTCTTGACCTTGCGCAACCCCTTGCATCATATGCATGAACTGGGCCATGTTAGCCCTCATCTCAGCTAACTCAGCTTGCACTTGATCCATGTTCCTTTGATGATTCAGTCTGGTTGAGTAGCGATGCGGTCGTTGATCAGCTATCCTTCCTGAACACAGGAATCAAAGTGAGAAGTCACGAACAAGAACACCTGCTATGCAAAATGACATGAGTATGATGTTTAATGATGCGTATGATGCACATGATATGTTCATTTCTCAGGCATTCAAAGAGCCTGGTTCATCCTCAAAAGATGGCAACCTGCAGCAACAAGAGAGCAACATATACGAGGTAAATGAGAATAAAATGAAACACCAACAACCTTATCTATAGATAAGAGCAACAGGATCATACAACAAAGTCAACAAAGATCCAAATAAATGGAGTACAACAATGAATCCCATCCAACAAGCCTGGAGGTGATTCTCAACATACACATCAAAGATACAAACTAAGACAAACGGTCTCCCGGAATGAGAGTCTTCAGGTACTGGCACTGGTCTATCAACAGAGCGCATTCTGAACATTCTGGCAAAGGAGTGATCTTCTCCTTCAGTTGTCTTCTAAGCTCTACAACTTCTCCTCCAAGATGGTTCTCTGATGCCTGTCTCAAGTCTACCTCCTTCTTCAACTGGATGTCTTTGTCTCTGAGTTGCTTCTCCAAGTCTCTGATTTTCTTCTGGTAACTGGCTTCAGCTCTCTGCAGTCTCAAGCACTCCCGGTGTTCTGCATCCAACATGGATTCCATCTCCTCGTAGGATCTCTTCTTGCTTCTCAATCTGCTAGCATCTTCTCCTTGCACTCCTCTGAGTTGATGAGCCAAGTTCAACCTATCAGTTTTGGCTTTGTAAAGCTCCATCTGGGTATCTTGCTCCTTCTCTCTCAACCGGCGATTCTCCATCAGGGCTTGCTTGTAGTGCTCAGCAGGCACACTCTCAACAAGGATCAAAGGTGGTTGCTCCTACAACGGCTCCATCCTATCGTAGGGTAACAATAAAGGTTCCACTCTCTCCTTGACCCAATCAGTGTAATCAGGCATAGCAATGGCAAACTTCTTCCCTAAGACAGATCCATCCTTAACACCAATAGACTTCCAAGCTCTTCCTATCTGTTCCAATCTAGCCGGGTCACTCTGCTTCTTAAAATACACACTTTCAGCTATCTCAGCATCAAGTGGTCTCCCTTTCAACACAAACCCCAACTGGCGAAGAGAAAGAACTGGATTGTAATTAATGCAACCCTTAGTCCCTACCAGTGGCACATTCCGGAACTCTCCGCAGCTCATAATGACGTCACGCACATCCATCCGGTAAGATTGCCATCTGATATCATAGGAGGTAAGAGACATAACCCTCTGAGTCCACTTATGAGTGCTCTGAGCATCTACAAAAGGTCCACTGACATGCAGGAGAGACATGAACCATCTGAGCAAAAGTGGGAGACAACATCTGATAGCCCCACCCTTACCATTCCTATTGTGAATAGCATAGTAAGTGTCAGCTAACAGAGTAGGAACCGGGTTTCCTCCGAGGAAAATAATAACTGCAGCATAGTCCACAAAGTTGGGCATACTCGGAAACAAGACAATCCCATAGATCATGATGGCCAACTGAACATGAAAAGCTTCCCAATTTCCCTTCTCTGCTTCTTCTCTAGCTACCCTCAACAAAAACTTCAAAGGCAACCCTACAACATCCCCACTGGGCTTCCAGTTATCACAGACTTCTTTGACACCCAAACGGAGAGCTCTAGCAACAACTCTGAAATCGACCTCCTTGGGCACGTCCAAGAAAGGAACCTGATGCAAGATCGAAACATTCAACAGAATAGAATACTCCTCGAGAGTAGGCGCCAACTGATAATCTTGAAAGGTGAAACAACGAAGCTCTGGGTCGTAGAACTGTAGAAGAGTCTGCAACGGCACTGAATCAACTACCGTCTTCAACAGCGTCAGAATATCTCCATACTGGTCAACAAACCCCTTTTGGTTACCACTGGTCATAAGGTTGCTCAACTCAATCAGAGACGTCAAAGGCTCACGGTGAAAGCTGTATGAACAAGTCTTCCGCTTCAACTCTGGGATTGTTGCCATCTTTTATCAGTGAATAGACTCTGGAATGTACCTGAGAAATGATATGCATGCAGAGATTAGTTTTTTTTCTCTTTTTTTTCTTTTTTTTTCATTCTTTTTTTTATTTGCTTATTTTTTGAAAATAAACATGCTATGATGCAAATGATGCAGACAAGACTGGCTGGTTGTGCATCTCAGAACACGGGATCGAAGCTTCGGTTTAAACTCAGAACCCCAATTCATCTGAAACCCAAAGTCAACTGAGAAACTGTCATCTGAACCCATAGTCACCAACAGGACCACAAGTCACCAGTTGTACCTGTAATAATGATCAATCCCTCCCCACTCACGGGTGTCGTCTAGGCCAGGGTAAGGTTGAGAGAAACGCAGCATAAATAACCTTTCGCAGAATATCATCATATACACACCCTAAGTATGCAACGATAATATCCCACCAGGGTCTGAACTGCTCGTGATATCAATGTTCCGCTAAGTGGTGCAATACCACCCGCTTCCCATGAATCACTTTATTCCTAAGTATCCTAAATTTCACTCATGGCCTGGGTATTGGGCCTTTTACCTCAAGTAACTCCCACCCCAACTGAGAGAAACAGACAACCAGCCAGCCAGATGAACAGATGAATATGAATGAATGCAAACATTAATGCAAACATAAATGCAAACAATAAATAACGAATGCAATACATAACACAGCAAAAGCAACCAAACCCTAACCTAGAGAGCGCTAGGAGAGACTCGCTTAGGGAAGATGGACCAGCAAGAGGTCAACTTCTCTATTGTCCCCAGCAGAGTCGCCAGTTGTCGCATTACGCGAAAAACTGGCGGGAAACAAGAACAACAGAGTCGCCACCGTGCGTTATTTATCCCAAAAGAGGGAAAGGAAACGCTCGAAGTAAACCTGGAAAAGACATGGTCTCGCGACCATAGAGAATGGGATCGGGAGTCGGTTATGCGAAGGGAAGGTATTAGCACCCCTACGCATCTGTCGTACTCGACGGGATCCACGCACAAAAGGAAGGAAAATGGTTGCTAAACACTGCTCAAACAAACATCAAACACTGGCTGAAAGAGATACAAGAAAACAAAAGAAACTGACTCGGCAGGATATCGCATCCTGGGCCTACTTAGTCTATCAAGCATAGACATCAGAGTCGAAGTAGTTCGGACTGGGGAAACGTGCTCGCTAGGATGTCGCATCCTATGCATACGTATCTTCTCAGACTAAGAAGAATCAGAGCACTCGTAGCTCGGCTCACGCACGCCAAACAAACAAACAAGGGAAATCGACTGCCAATCGCTGGACTTACATCAAACTCCACACAAACAGGCAAACATGGAAACCGAATGCCAATCGCTGGACTTACATCAGACTCCGAACCAAACACACGCACACTGGAAACCGAAGGCCAATCGCTGGACTTACATCGGACTCCAAGCACACAACAAGAGGATACGGAATGCCAATCGCTGGGCTTACTTCCATCTCCTGACACACACAAAGACAAAACAAAAAGGGCGCCCAGAGAGATCTGCTCATCTCCTGCCTACGTACCTCATCTGGTATGAGGATCAGGGCGACGTAGTTCCCCTACGCAGGGACACAAGACTAGCCTAACCAGATAACAAAGGGAGACACAACTAGGGAGACTACGACTCGAGCCTAGATGTTATCATGCATATCATCCCTAAGTTAAGGTTGCTATCTAACTTGCACAGGAAGCAAGCTAACCTAAACATGACTTGCACAGGAAGCAAGCCAAACTAACCTTAACTTGCACTGGAAGCAAGCTAAACTAAAAAACACAAACACACAAGCACAAATAGCACACACTATATGCAATCAGTTGGCTCAATCAAGGTTAGGTTTTAGTCGAGGGGTCATATCAACCTCGACAAACAAACCACTGTAACAGGGTAATGTTAGCTCTTAACCCTAACATTGAGAGTTAGGGTGAAGCAGATGAAATAGGAGGTGAGGGGTGTGCCTCACAGCTCTTATCCCTGGCCTGGGAGAGCTTTAGACAAAGGAATGTGTGGGTTCAGAAAGTGGAAACCCTTCTACACATATGACTGACTCAACATGGATCTTGGGTTAGTATCTGCAATGCATCAACACAGTGGTGTGAGCAAAGCAGATGACACACAGAATAGCAGGGGATGGATTACACATCCCTTGTATCTGCCAATGCCTCTTCACTTAGGAGGTCTTTGAATATGTACAAGGACAAAAGTAAACAAACACAAACATTGCCTCTTAAGGAGGACTTCAGACAGGTGCCTGACCAAATAACAGGCCAGGTCTTCCAGACTACATGAAGGAGAGATGTTATACCTCAGTGCTTAAGCTATCAAGCAAAGCAAAAGCAAGTTCACAAGGGAACTATAGCAACTAAAGTACCTGAAATCAATCCAACATGATCAGTACTCAGCTCAAACAAAAGGCAAACAGACAATTACAAGTCCACAGCACAAACAGATAACAAGCATCAATGCACAAAGGTGCAAGCCACAAGGCCTAAGCATAAGTCTCAATGCCTACAAAACAAACTCAAAGTTAGTCATAAACAAGCAATAAACCAAACTCCAATTGAGTGCACATCATTAAGTATAAGCAATTGTGCTCTTTGACCTGAAACAAAGCTCAAACATTAAGCACTAACCACTAGTACAAGACTAGGGTCAAAATGGGAGCAATAAACCAAAACAGAACATGAAACTTATCAAGAACCAAGATCAATCAATTAGGAACAAACTCCAAGTGGTCTCATATCAATATCATCAACCAATTTCATTTCATCAAGCATAGAAGGCATAGCATGCATATTCAAAGCTCATAGAACCAAACAGAAAGATTCAATCCACATCAACTCAAAACTATTTCAATAAATCCCCAAAAATTTCATGGTCAAACAGAATTCATAACATGATCTACACACCAAATTTCAAGCCATTTGGATAAGTGGAAGCAAGTCAAATAAAATCCATAAGTCAAAGCATGTTCAAACAAGCTCATACAAGGCACCAAATCATGCATCAACTTCAAGCAAGCATAAAACAGAAACCAAACATGATATGGACATCAAACCAAAGCCATGGCACACTTCAAGATGTCTAGAATATATGTGTAAAATTTCAGGTCCATCCAATAAACAACAAGAATTTCACAAATCAAATAAGATCATGACTCACAAAAGGTCCACAATTGGTCAAACAGGAAAGGAATTCTCAAACAAATTGAAAATACACTCAAAAAATCCACAAAACTTCACACTCAAACTTAACATCCAGAAGATTCAACAAGCAAAAATTCAGATCATTTCAAGTTCATATGGCATGGTAACAAAAATCCAAAAATTGGACAAGAAATGGTGTGACACAAATTGTCACACCTCCAATGATCAGATCATATCTCACAAACCAGGCATGCAAAAATCACAAACTCTATACCAAAAGGCTCCTCAAGGTGTCTAGTTTACACATACAAAATTTCAGCTCCATTGGATTAAGCATCAGAATTTCACAATCAAAATAGTGAGCAAAGTGCAACAAATGACATGTATGAGCAAACCCTAGCCAAAACAGAAATCCACACGTGCACAAATTCTTGAAAAATCACCATAAAATTCTAGAGATCATGAGGAACATCATGGAAAAAATCTCACATTATTTGAACAAATATTGAATGACTTATGATTTTTGGAAAATTGGAATGAAAATGAAATTAAAATTAAGAATGAAAATGGATTAATTGTTTTTAAAAGGAATAATGGCAAAGTGGTAAATAATCTGAACTCTGGCCAGGTCCAAAACGATGCGTTTCACTTAAGTGAAACGCAGGCCAATCCGGTGGCGACACATGGCCCAGTACATGCACAGAAAACACGAAAACGCATGCAATCAGCGAAGGCACGGATCAAATAATTTTCTGGAAACGCAGAATTAGGGTTCATCGCATCTTCATACACATTCATCATCAAGAACAAAGTTGCACAGAAAATCACAAGCAGCATACCAATAGAATCCTCTCTTCATGTACATCAACAATATAACACCTATTTAACCTAAATCTCAATATCCAGCACAGATCGAACCAAAGAAATTTCATTCATCAATCTTATAATCAACATAACTTACTTAATTCTCAATGAAAATCCATGATTCAAAGTGCAGTACAATCAGCATGGCAAGATCTATGATAAGCATATCAACATTTCAACATTTGCAAGATTCGAATTCTAACCTGATTTGAAGAGCAGAAATGGATTTGAGGTTTCCAGGACTTGTAAGGCTGAAACAACAACTCTTTGATGCTCAAGTTGATGAAAGGATGATGGATCGTGGCTCAAAGATGCTTGATGTAGCTAAAAAATGCAACTACCATTGATGGAGCTTGATGTAACAGTCCACGATTCTGCTCAACAGTGGCGATTTCTTGCTGCAATTCAACTCCAATAGGCTTGTGTGTGTTGGAACAACAAAGATCAATGCCAGTTCTATGAAGATTTTGCAGAAAAAATAAAGAGAAAAAAGTTGAGAGAATTTGCAATTAGATCTAGATCTGAGTAGAAATGAAAATGCTAATCTGTTTTCTGTTTTGATTATGCATATATACCATCTGTTAATGATTTTTGCTAATCAATATTAAGCCAAGCCAAAAAGATTAATGAATGCAAGTGTTATGGCCAATTGGGAATTCACCCTCATGTGCATGGAGTGCATGCTACAGTACACGAAATTGGGCCTAAACACACTCCAAATATGATTTAAGACCAATTGTAAGTGGTGTGAAGTGTGAAAGATGCATATTTTTGAAAGTCACTTTTTTCCTCCCTTTTCAAATTCAAGTCAAGTGAAAAAATGCCATTTTTATGTGATGATTTTTGATGAAATGTAATGAATGATTTGGATAGCTCATGTCAAAAGGAGAATGTAGCAAAAAACCCCACTCAATTTGGCCAAATGGTGTGAAAGTTATCCAACTTTGAAGTTCAAAATATCCTGACAATGATTTGATCATAACTTGCCAACCATACATGAGAAATGGATGTTCTTGGACTTTTTGGAAAGGTGAGAGCAAGATCCTAAACTTTGATGTTGGACAAAATTTCATTTGAAGCTTGTATGATGATGTAAATTTGAGGAGAAGACCTTTCCATTTTTGGCAATTTGAAATTACAGGTCACTTACTATTTTTGGAAACTTTTCCTCTGACCTCAAATTCTCCAATGTTGATCTTTGAAATGTCAAATGAGACTTTTATGGACATGAATGAGACCTCTCTAACCATCTCCCACCTTCAAATCCATGATTGCATGCACAGTTGACTTTGGTTGACTTTCTAGGGTTTCAGATGAATTTTAGCTTGACTGTCGAGCTTTGATCATCCAATCTTTGGCCAAACCACTTCAAAATGATCCCTAAATCATATGAACATGATGAATCAACCCTAGGGCTTTGCTTCCTTGAGAAATGCACTTGCTTGCTTGTTTGACTGATCCTCCTGACCAGTTGACCTAATCTTATCTGATGGCTTGCACTTGGGCAAAGGACAATGCAATGCTATGCAGTGGACAATGTAATGTTAATGACATAGTCATGAAAATGTATGTACAAAATGGGAGGTGCAAATTTGAGGTGCTACAGCTGCCCCTATTCAATCAGCTGGGAACCTGAATGGATGAGAGCAACGACTGTCAGGCTTTCAAGGTACACAGGGATTGAATACCAAAGAACCGTAGAAATTTGCGCTCTGCTGGATATGATACAAGAAAAGCCAAGTCATTTACCGATGACGGCTGCACAACAACTTCAGGAAAGCGAAATCATTTACCGATGGCTAAATACTGGAAACTTGATATTTACCGATATCAACTTCAGCGAGACCATTTACCGATGGCTGCTGGGAAACATCTTGATATTAAAAGGAAGCAAGACCATTTACCGACGGTGGCTTCAAAGCAACTTGATATTTACCGATATTAACTTCAGCAAGACCATTTACCGATGGCTGCTCCAACTGGGGACTCGATATTTACCGATATCGAAAAAAGCGGGGCCATTTACTGATGGCGGCTAAACTGGGCATTCGATATTTACCGATATCGAAGCAAACGGGGTCATTTACCGATGACGTCTCCACCTGGGGAGGAAAAAAAGATATTTGCAATTGGAATCAGACAAGACGTTTACCGACGACTCCTGGGGATTTTTGATTTTTATCAAAGGAAAAACGCACGACCAGACATTTATCGATGAATGGGATGAGACTCGATGTTGACCGACATCGAAAGATGATGTTTACCGACATCCAAAAACGACCAGACATTTACCGATGACTGGGGGAAATACTCGACCAGACGTCAACGGACGAAAGGGAGAGGCTCGACGTTTATCGACACCAACGGAGAGGTGAACACTTTACTGGGGAAGAAAAAACAAATACTTGCAACCGGAACCCAAATAGGACGTTTACCGACGACTCTACTGGGGATCTCTAGCTGGGGAATTATCAGACATTTACCGATGACTGGGGAAAAACTCGACGTTTACCGACATCGAAAGATGATGTTTACCGACACCAAAAAATGACCAGACATTTACCGATGACTGGGGTAGGACTAGATGTTTTACTGACACCGAAACAATGGTGTTTACCGACACCAAAGAAAGAACACAAGCGGGTGCTGACATGACACTTACCGGTATCACAAGAAATGACATCTTAAATACATCAAGGCAAGGCTAACCACTTGCTGGGGATCTCACTAGGGAGAATCAAGCTTTCCGTTCGCGGACGGGGAAGACATAAACCTCTCTGGGGAATATCAATCCTGAATGCTGTCAGGAGTAACTGTAGCAAACGTGCTGTACCGATGTTGAACAAACGATCCTCCTCTGCCGGGGATACGATCTGGTTGGGTTAACACATGAATGCATATGTTTGAATTTTTCTATGGCGTAATGCTCCATATTGAATGGGAATGCTACGCAGTTTTGGGGATGCAATGATTACTACATGCAAAATGCAAAGGATGAACAACTCCGGCTTGGGAGCCAAAACTGATCAGATACTCCAACTCTGCGGGGAGACTTTGCTGAGGAGTATTTTGCGGGGAGAACAACGACTTCTCACTCATGCTGGAGAATAGCACTGTTGCTGGGGAAAGGTAAACTCCGCTGGGGACATCCTTCATAGGACCCAATCCACTCGGGGACTCAGCTTGGGGGAACAACCAATAAAACTCGCTGGGGACGAACCAAAGCGACTGCGCTGAGGAGTAAACAAAGCAACTCGCTGGGGAGTAATAAGGCGACTGGCTAGGTACAACCTGGTGACTTCACTGGGGAGAGCCAACCAATCCACAAGTAGGAAAAACTCTGCTTTGGGAAATAAATGCTACTCCGCTAGGGACAACCCATCCAGTCCACAGATAGGATAACTGCTGGAGATAAATTTCATTGAACCCGCTCCACTCGGGGATTCGCTGAGGAAAATTATCAACACCAATCTCTGCTTAGGAGATCTGCTAGGGAAAGCAACTATGTTAGGGATAGTAATATACCAGATCATGTTGGGGATGTACATCCACAACCCTGTTGAGGACAGACGCTCACAACCATACTGGGGATGGTGATACTTCAAACCAACCTGCTGGGGAATAAACTACTGACACCTCCGCTGGGGATATAACATCCTTCCAACTCAGTGGGGATAATCAATCTTCGAGCTCAGCTGGGAACTCAACAAACTGGGGAAAATGGCACATACAGACCTGCTGAGGAAGGGCAATCCGTAGATCTGCTGGGGAATAAAAGGCACTATCCACAGACACCTCTGCAGGGGAACATAGCTCTGATAGCTTCCATACTGGCTTGGGGAAATATCTGCTGGGGAAACGTCCTCACAGATGACGACCTGCAAAACAACTCAACAAAATGCCCCCAGGGGATACATGGACAAGATACGCTCAAGTGTCCTCAACATTCAAAATGATTTTCAAATGTTTTATCTTTTTGCACATTATTGTTTAGCCTTCATGTTCTTATATGAAATGCTTATCAAAAATTCGGACGTTTTTGCAAACAAAACAGTAAAAATAAAAACAAGAGAGCTATTTATCTGAATAACGACTTTTATTGATTGAAAATGGGCCTGAAAAGGCAAATACATTGGGAAGCAATTCCTAGAAAGAGGTAATTGCGCACAAAAGGAAAAATCTATCCTAATGGCAATGTGAACACGGCATCCACTATTTCCCAATTCTGTTATAACCCACAGATCATCAGCTTTCCTCTCCCAACTTCCTTGCTTTCTGAGAAGAATGTCTGGACCGATCACATCTTTCGAGATGGCAGACGACAAAGCGCGATGAAGTACAGATAACTCAGACTGTAGTCTTCGCTCTAATCCCTTTTTTGCCTGAATTAGGGTTCATCGCATCTTCATACACATTCATCATCAAGAACAAAGTTGCACAGAAAATCACAAGCAGCATACCAATAGAATCCTCTCTTCATGTACATCAACAATATAACACCTATTTAACCTAAATCTCAATATCCAGCACAGATCGAGCCAAAGAAATTTCATTCATCAATCTTATAATCAACATAACTTGCTTAATTCTCAATGAAAATCCACGATTCAAAGTGCAGTACAATCAGCATGGCAAGATCTATGATAAGCATATCAACATTTCAACATTTACAAGATTCGAATTCCAACCTGATTTGAAGAGCAGAAATGGATTTGAGGTTTCCAGGACTTGTAAGGCTGAAACAGCAACTCTTTGATGCTCAAGTTGATGAAAGGATGATGGATCGTGGCTCAAAGATGCTTGATGTAGCTCAAAAATGCAACTACCATTGATGGAGCTTGATGTAACAGTCCACGATTCTGCTCAACAGTGGCGATTTCTTGCTGCAATTCAACTCCAATAGGCTTGTGTATGTTGGAACAACAAAGATCAATGCCAGTTCTATGAAGATTTTGCAGAAAATATGAAGAGAAAAAAGTTGAGAGAATTTGCAATTAGATCTAGATCTGAGTAGAAATGAAAATGCTAATCTGTTTTCTGTTTTGATTATGCATATATACCATTTGTTAATGATTTTTGCTAATCAATATTAAGCCAAGCCAAAAAGATTAATGAATGCAAGTGTTATGGCCAATTGGGAATTCACCCTCATGTGCATGGAGTGCATGCTACAGTACACGAAATTGGGCCTAAACACACTCCAAATATGATTTAAGACCAATTGTAAGTGGTGTGAAGTGTGAAAAATGCATATTTTTGAAAGTCACTTTTTTCCTCCCTTTTCAAATTCAAGTCAAGTGAAAAAATGCCATTTTTATGTGATGATTTTTGATGAAATGTAATGAATGATTTGGATAGCTCATGTCAAAAGGAGAATGTAGCAAAAAACCCGCCTCAATTTGGCCAAATGGTGTGAAAGTTATCCAACTTTGAAGTTCAAAATATCCTGACAATGATTTGATCATAACTTGCAAACCATACATGAGAAATGGATGTTATTGGACTTTTTGGAAAGGTGAGATCAAGATCTTCAACTTTCATGTTGGACAAAATTTCATTTGAAGCTTGTATGATGATGTAAATTTGAGGAGAAGACCTTTCCATTTTTGGCAATTTGAAATTACAGGTCACTTACTATTTTTGGAAACTTTTCCTCTGACCTCAAATTCTCCAATGTTGACCTTTGAAATGTCAAATGAGACTTGTATGGACATGAATGAGACCTCTCTAACCATCTCCCACCTTCAAATCCATGATTGCACGCATAGTTGACTTTGGTTGACTTTCTAGGGTTTCAGATGAATTTCAGCTTGACTGTTGAGCTTTGATCATCCAATCTTTGGCCAAACCACTTCAAAATGATCCCTAAATCATATGAACATGATGAATCAACCCTAGGGCTTTGCTTCCTTGAGAAATGCACTTGCTTGCTTGTTTGACTGATCCTCCTGACCAGTTGACCTAATCTTGTCTGATGGCTTGCACTTGGGCAAAGGACAATGCAATGTTATGCAGTGGACAATGTAATGTTAATGACATAGTCATGAAAATGTATGTACAAAATGGGAGGTGAAAATTTGAGGTGCTACACTATTGGTTGAGGTGATTCCTCCTTTCTTATCGACAGTCATTAACTATGCGATATCCCACTTTATTGTCCCTTTTAATAGAGCATTTTCTTGAGGAGCACCTCCTGTAATAACCATAATATGTTGTTGTTTCCCGTTATGTACCCCCTATTCTTCACTTCTCTCCTATTCACGATCCTTCTTACCACCTTTGGTGTATTCAGAAAAGTGACCTCTCTTTATCATACCTTCGACCGCATCCTTTAGATGAATGCAGTTATTGGTAGTGTGGCCATGGATTTTATGGAAGCAATAATACTTCATCTTGTTTGTCTAGGAGGATTCTCTAACTAGAAAGGATTTTTTATCCTGGCCTTTTAGAATTTGGTGTTAGCACACTTTAGGTAGATATTTTCCCAAGAAATTTTATGGGGGAGTGTAATTGTCATGCCAACCGCGGGTTCCGCAGTTACATTCCTCCTTTCGCCAATTCTATTCCTTCCTGTATGGATAGTGAAATTGCATTGCAATTGGTATCGTTTATTTTGATGTTCTATCAATTTTTTATCTATCTGTGTATGTGATTTGATCTATCGCATTTGTATAATCCATTAGTAATTTGATTGTAAATTTTTAGACATATACTTTGAGACACCTCTACATTTAATCTATTGGAATTGGACCCATAAAAAAGTGTTTTTTAGCCTTTGCAATTTGATACAAGTCAAAATATTGGGTGTAGTTTGAATCACAATTTTAAAGTCTTAAATCAAGGTTTTTGTAAGGCTTTATACTGAAATTTTGTTCCTCAGGGGACATATGTTGGACCAGATGTTAGGGTAACTTGTCCAACTTCTTAAACTAGTTTTAAAAGACAGTTTAACAGCAATAATAAATCAATGCATAAGGTTGTAAAGGCACAAGAGATTGGTAACCCAATTCAGTGAAACCACACCTACGCCTGGAGGACACTCGACCCAAGAAAGTAAATTCACTACTTCAAATTAGAATAATTAGTCTTATAATAACCTTCAACCCCCATGAAGTTGTATGGCTCTCCCTAATCCTAGTGACTTTATATTTAGGTCTCCCCCTAAATATGAGAACGCACTCACTTTCTTCTATCACTAAACCCTATTGATCAACCTCAATAACAAGTATATTGATTGTTGAATTTACAACTCAACTAAGACAAACCAACTATGACAAGTTACTGAAACACAATAGTGTATAATAGTAGATTCAACATTAATCCAATTATGGCATTAGCGGGGAATACAAGAAACAGACTCATCCCTAAGACTTTAAACTTTCTCTTCGGCTTCGTGGTCTTCAAGACGTGACATATTCTCTATTTATAGAATCCATTATGGACTTTTATCCTTTGGATAATGACCCGATTTCTTCAAGAAATAGTGAATATTTTGTTTGGATTTATTGCTTCAAATCAGGTCCACAAAATATGATTTGATTTGAATTCAATTTTAAATCACATTTATTTAAATTTAAATAATTAAAATAATCAAACAAATCCAATTTCTACAAAAACAAAAACAATATTTGTTGCACACATCATCAAAATGCATTCCATGTAACTGAAAAATGCGCATACAAAGCAACTTCCTTGTTTTGGATACAAGGGACATATGATTCACACATGTTGCGACATCGATTCCCACATGTGTCCTTTTTCTCCAAAACATCTTGAAATAACATTGTTGTTTTGCATAATGCAACCAACCAAAAAGGAACAACAATCTCCCTCTTTGGAAATTTTTGGTAAAACAACATTCTTCAAGTACAAGATGTGTAAAACATAAATTTGAGAAATAAACACATCACTTAGAATAATAACAACAACATAAATCAGAAGACATCAGCACCGATAGACAACAGAGAAAACCATTAACATTACATATCGGAGTAGCCAATAACAGAAAAACAATAGCAATAAAAGTTGCTACATAATAGTTATGCTCTATAACATATAACACATGAAATTATTCAATGACCAGTTAGTCATGTATGCACAAAAGGTTAGTAGTCAGTATTCAAGAGTCAGAAGCTACTACTAACACATGAAAAATCTGCACACATAGTTAGGGCCTGATGCCAGGCAAAATGCTTCAGCAAATGTGAACATAGAAAACCAATTAGTACCAACCAACAGTCAGTACTAAGCACATCAACAGATATAATCTCCTTATAGGAAGAAGTTAGTAGTCCCATGCATACCATTACTCCTTTTTTCGCCATAATTTGGCAAAGGTGATCATCAAAATGATTGGTCAGTCAACTCAGTTGTTAGTATGTTATCACATACACATCAGATCAGGAGAGACAAATATCAACAATTATTATGACATATGTTTTAGCATGATGATAGAGAATAAAACATTGTAATTGGCAACAAAGCCATTACAAACCCAAACAAGGAACACAAAATATGTATATGTGTCATACCCCAAAATTCTCCCTACTCTTCACATAATCATATGACTCACTAACCCCCTAAACACTTGCATATCATCTTCAAGCATTCATCTCTTCTGAATAAGCATGGTTCAACAAGAGGTGATATGTGACTTGAATTCATGTGTTTCTGGTGCATGAGTGGTCGATTTTTATTCATTTGATTATGGTTCAATTCGATTTACAACTCGTGTCAGTTGGATTCATGAGTTCATTGCATGTTATCATTACGGTCAACATTATGCCAATTATTTTTTCAAGTCGATTTTAGCTTCAATTTGATTTTTGGTTCAAATTAAGTTTTGAAGTTTAAATTGATTTTTTGAGGTTATATTTTGATTTGTGGAATTTAAATTCGATTTTAGAAATCATTGCATCATTTTTCAAATTAATTTTTCGGATTCGGTTTAATTTTAGGATTCATTTTATTTATTTTTATTTTCTTTGCTTTCTATTAATGGGCCATGTTCTTGGTTTTGCATTAAGCCCATTCATTTTTTTTTGTGTTAATACTTAGGCCCATTTAAACCAAATATTCAATTCCAATTACATTTTCCAAATTAACCCATATCCAAATTCTACTTCAACTACCAATAACTCATTTTAACTATACAAACCAAAACCCATTTACTTAAGTTCATGTCCAATTTCACATTAGAGTTAGCCATTAACTATCTAAATAGTGTACATGTCCAAATCATATAAAACAAAGAAAAAGACAATTGGAAAGTGGAAGAAAGCAGAAGCAAAAACATCCAACGCTGTGAGTGATCCAAACAAAGTGGGAGCCATATGCTACATCCAAAATGAAAAATCCAAAATGACGCAAGCTGCAACAGTCCAAGCCAGTGTCAAAACGCAAGTTGTAGCTAAGCCAACCAAGCTTAAAACACGACTAACATTTCAAACGCAAGGTCAAAAAATGCGAGCAAAACGCGTACGAAACCATAACGACTCCAAGCTGCGTACCAAACGACAACAACAATCGCAGCGAAACTCAACAGCAAAACGGTGTTCCAAAATGACATGAGTGAAACGCAATGAAACGAAAATCTGCACTAATACACAATCAAAATGCAGCAAAAAGAAGAAATCATGTTGCAGTGAATGAAACGTTGCAGTATGAGCCAAACGCAGGTGAATAACATAAACGACAATAGCTACACCATCCATAACAGAATTTGAAAACGGAAAGTGCGAACCGAAACACAGAAATCCATTTCAAACAACTCTATATAAGTCCACTGAATTAGCCTCATGGTTTCGGCTTCGTCTCTCTCAATTCTATAGAAGATAAGAAACACTCCCCTCATTCTTCTTCTTCTTCATGAGAAAAAAATCAAAATCTAACGAACTCTCCCTCTCTTTCTTTTTTCGATCGCCATTGATCCAATACCACGCCATAAAAAGCTTCTTCGTTTTCCAAAAACGAACCGGCATAAGCATTAGTTCTTCGATCCTTTTGCAACTCTACACCGATTCCGAAATCTGCATATCAAGCCATCAGAACTGAGCCATAAAACGGAACCATTATGAAACTAGGAAAGTAACATAAAGAACCAACGCGGGGACAAAAGCGGAAATTGAAAATGGAAGAATAGAAGAGAAGGAAGAAGAAACGGAAGTTCAAGGAGAAAATAATTCCACACCTAATTCGATTAGGAGAGAGAGAATCCCAAGCTCCTGGTGCTCCATCTTCGTCATTCCGTTTTTTAACTATGCAAGACGAGTTCAGTTCGTCCGTACCACCAGAGTTTAGCGTGGAACAATCGTGAAGCCAAACAACAACGCGCAGCTGCACACGACGGCGGACTCGAGCAAGAATCCGGAGAGACATCACATGGTGGAGAAGAAGATTAAAGATGATTAGGAAGTTGATGCGCCAAAATCTATTGAGGTATGCACTCAAGCAAATTATTTCCTCTGGATGTGATTTGACAATTTAGAATTCTGATTCGCATTCGCCGTGGCTTGTCGAAGCTTGGAGATTCGACCGATCATTTTCGTCTTTGATTCGCTTGCGTTCATCTTCGAGTCGTGTGTGTGGTTGATTTGTGCGTGTGTGGTGTTCGATGTGATATCGAGATCGAGGAGGAGGCACGAGCTCGCGTCTGCTTTTCTCCAGTCGGGGAAGAGAGATGCCAGTGAGATTGTCGTATTTGTTTTCCACTAGCATGCGTGTGGTTTTGAGTGACAATGAGGATGACAGTGAGGACCTGGACCGAGGCTTCGTGTAATCCCTTCATTTTCTATTCTTCTTCATGGGCCATTTTGGGCCCAGGTGATTTTTGGCACGCCATACTCCCTCCATAGCCAATGCACCTCCTGCGATTGGGCTTAAGAATTGATTCCAAGGCCCATCCTGATAATTCTATTTGGATTTTTAGTTTTATTGATGATTCTGTTTAGATTTTTTAGATTTAATTGAAATTTTGTTTTATAATTAATTGATAATTTTTTTTAGAATTCATTTAGTGATAATTGTTTTAGAATTAAGTGTTAATATTTGTTTAGAAATCATTTAGTGATAATTGTTTTAGAATTAATTGTTGGAATTGTTTTAGAATTAATTGTTGGATTTGTTTTAGAATTAAGTTTTGGTAAATTTTTTGGAATTTTAATTTGATTTTTATTCGATATTGATAATGTTAGATATTGTTGGATAAGTAGGATTTTAGTTTTGATATAATTGTTTAACATTAGAATTTTGTTAGATTTTTATGTTGATATTAAATCTCTTATAACTTTTCTTTTGATTTTGGTTAATCCTAACATTAACATCTAACTTCTAATTCTTTAATTTCCGCATCTAACCTCTAACTTTTACAATTCCGCTTCTAACATTTATTTTTGTCAATTTACTTTACTTTGCTTTATGCTTCCATCCCATACTTGTTCATTCACTATCATTCACCTCATCTTAAAACAAACTTAAAAATGGATAAGACTTAAAAAATACAAAAAATACAATAATTTCTATGCATGGAAAGAACTTTGGACGAAGGACTTACAGACTTCTCATTAGGACTCTTGCAAAAGGTCTTGGACAAATATTCAACCCGAACATGGATGGAGCATTCAAGAATTAAGAAGAACTTGTAATCTTTTATGTACTTTATAGTTTATGACACAAATGCACACACAAGGCTTTCTCTTGGGCTACCTGACAATGAGACCTTTTATTTCCTGCATTCCCTTGTACTTTACATGTACCCCCTCCCCTTTCCGATGTATGCTTTTACTTGCTTTCTTTTATTGCTTGTTAGTCGTTCCTTAGGCATTAGGAACGCTCACTCTTTCAAAATCAATAAGCAAACCCTTGATCAAAAGTCAAGCGGTCTTTTTTCCAAATCAAATTCTAAAACACAATAAAGGAGATTAGGATTGTACATCACGAGCCTTAAGTGGTAAAGAAGGGATGAGAATGGAGCTTTCCTACACTCGTTATGAATGCCTTGAACACAAGACGTTTGGCTTGGTAGTTCAAGGTATTCGCCCTTATCCATGGTCTTTAGTGCAATCCGAAATTAATAACACTTTCTCAAAACCTAAAAACAGTTCAACGCATTCAAACCTTTTGTTTGAGCCTTATGGAAACACCATCAAAAACCCTTCTTCAAGGTAATAAAATCGACAAAATAAACAAACTATTTAAACCTACGAACTACAGGGCTCTGATTTCTCACTTCAACAAGTGGACATACGTAGGCACAAGAACCCAATCTTTGGCGAGCACACTAATTTAAAATCTACCTTCACTCCACAAACCTTTGGCAAGCAAACATTCGATAAACGACATCCACTTAAGTGCAAACATCCTAGATGGTTCCTATGGAGTACCATGAATGTGAGGGGTGCTAATCCCTTTCCTTTGTATAACCGGCTTCCGAACCTGTTCGTGGTTGCGACGACCATTCTTTGGGGTTTTCTCGATATTTTCCCTTTCCTTTGGAACAAATAAAAACCGATGAAGACTCTTTATTTTTCGTGTAGCGAAAGCTGGCGACTCTGCTGGGGACACCTCCCTAAGAAAGTCAAGCCTAATCTAGGTTGCTTCCTCGCGTGTGTGGGTGTTTATCCTTTTGATTACTTGCCTTATTTATTGCCTTTTGCTTTCAATTTCTTTGGATATCTGTTACTTGGTTCTATGATCCTATGATACCGAATGGATGGTACTTTGATTGCAAGATGCCTTGTGGGAAAGACTTTATACCCGAGTCTAGAGTGTAAACTTGAGATAGGAGAGGTTGAGTAGTATGGGCCACCGAGAAGCTTTTCTCGTAAGGGTCAATATGAGAACCTCACTTAGAGTAGATTCTTTTAGAGACGTTGACGACCGTCAAGCTTTTGGCGTAAGCGATCAATGTCTTCATTAGGGTCAATGACTCTAAGTACCTTTGTAGAACATTGAACCTATGACCAATTAATATTGATGGTCGCGTAGTACGGGTCCCCGAGAATCTTTTCTCGCGTGGGCCGGTATGAAGATCTCACTCAAAGTAGATTTTCTTGATGGATTTGTCGACCGACAAGCTTTTGTCGTAAGCGGCAAACAGTCAAGGAAGTCCATAACTTTGAGACCCTTGTCTAGAACCCGATGTCGATGGTCACATAGTGCGGGTCCCCAAGAAGCTTTTCTTGCATGAGTCGGTATGAAGATCTCACCCAGAAGAGGCTCATTTGAGGGAGTTCACGACCGGTAAGCTTTTGCCGTAAGCGCCAAACAGCTAAATGAATCGATGACTCTGGGGTTCCTATTTATAACCCTAGACTACAATCGGTGAGATCCCTATTGTGGAAAGCAATCAATGTTATCCTCCATCCGTATCTTGAACCTGTGATATTATGCCAGCTTGTGTGTTCGACTTGTGAGAACCATGCTTGTGTATCATTCATTCATGCATTCATGCGTCATAAAAAATATTCAAATATAATATTCATGCATCATTCTGCATATCATCAGACAAAAGCCAGAAAACTTACGATTTGGCCCTTCTGTCCAGAATCATCCGCAGTCAAGTTGACTTCCTGACATTCCCACAACACTCGAGGAAATCGAAGATTGCTCATGGATCAGTTGGAACAGAACCAAGCCGTTATGAGGGAAGATATGATCACTGTGAAGGCTCAGATGGGTCAGCTTGTTGAAGCCCTACAAGCTTTGGCTAGGGGACACGAGGAAATGCGTCAGGCTAATCTAAGAGCCGCCGCCACCAACCCTGTTGTTGTGACAATACTAGTAAATCCGCTAGGAGAAGCTGGTACACTTGTTATAGCTCAACCACCTCCTAAAAGAGGTCCAATATATCAAAATGTTGCTCAGGCGTTCAATATCCTTGTCAATGGGAGAGTTCAACCTGAGATTGACGATCATCAGGATGCTTTTTTCACTACAAAGGCTGATTCAGTTTATGACGTTTTTGGTCCTTCTCCTATTGACCTCGAAAGGAGATTACATATGATGGAGGAGAGATTCAAGACGATGTAAGGTCCCGATACCTTTGGGTTAGATGTTGCTGACAAGTGCCTAGTGCCAGGGGTGAAAATTCGTCCTAAGTTCAAAGTTCTGAGCTTTGAAAAGTATTAGGGGGTCACCTGTCCAAAGACCCACATTCGAGCTTTTTGCAAAAAGATGGCCACTCATTCTGATGATGAGAAACTCTTAATGCACTTCTTATAGGACAACCTTAATGGAGCTTCTCTGGAATGGTATATGCAGCTCGAGCGCACACATATACGAACTTGGAGGGAACTTGCTGAAGCCTTCTTGAAGCATTATCAGTATAATTCAGACATGGCTCCCAATCGGACTCAGCTCCAAAGCCTTGCTCAGAAGCCGGATGAATCGTTCAAAGAATATGCCCAACATTGGAGAGATCTAGCTGCCAGGATTCAACCTCCTCTTCTTGAAAGAGAATTGATAGACATGTTCATGGACACCCTTCAAGGGCCTTATTTTGAAAGAATGATTGGAAGTACCACCTCGGGATTCTCAGACTTGGTTATTGCTGGTGAACGAATCGAGAACGGCTTGAAGATCGGCAAGATACAAGATATCGCAGATGTGGTTAGTGAAACAAAGAAGTCCCATTTCAGATTCTCAAAGAAGAAGGAAGGGGAGACCAATTCTACCACAATCGCTGAAGGGGGAGATGGATTTTACCAAATGCCATACTATCCGGGGGCAACAGTAACACCTGATTTGTATCAGCAGCCAACGTATGTTATCCCTACTGGTCCTCCAGCAATGCAATATCAGCAACCATATGCTCATCAGCAACCTTTTGCTCCGCAACAACATAACTACTATCAGCAGGGTAGACAAGGACCAAGGAGGCCTCCCAGAAGGTTTGATCCAGTTCTCATGCTGTATGGACTTCTGCTAGCTCATTTGCTCAAGGATTTGTTGGTTCAGCTAAGAGAAGTTAAGGCTCCTCCAGTACCTCTTCCTCCCGGGTATGACACGAATGTCAGTTGCGAGTATCATTCTGGGATGCCAGTGCACTCGATCGAGAATTGCAATATCTTCAAGCACAAAGTACAAGACTTGATTGACTCAAAAGCTGTATCGTTCGCGCCGGTTGTTCCAAACAACCCCATGCAAGCAAGTACATCTGCAACGCCGTAGTCAGAGCAATAATAGATCTGAAGGATCTGTATCGGTGGGACTATCCCATCAACTTTTTCCAGACCCAGGACCCCAAGCTCTGGGAGAATAAAGCGGATCACTCCAGCAATCATTGGTTCAATCATGTTCATGTGTGATTGATTTTCTTGATTGTCATTTATAACATTCATTTGTAAAAAACTTGTTTGTTTTTGAATAATAATGACATTGAAATGAATATGCATGTTTTGAGTAAATCCATTCGTGTCCGCTCATACTTTATTTTGTCAATATCTAACTGATGGTTTTAAGAGGAGGAGGATGAAATTAAAAACACGAAATCACTGCTCGTACGCTTTTGAATAAAACCTTGTTGATGATGTAAGGCATTGTTTCAAATCCCAAACACCGAAGATATAAGGAGGATAATCCCTAGTCAACCCCTTCGAGCCAAGGTGTAGGAGTTTCTTTCTAAATATAAAACCCTCAATCTTAAACCGGGATAGGGTAGTCGTCAGTCAGTTTGACCAGCCGTTCAAACTTCAAGAGAGGAGTGTCCTATCTGAGGATCAACCATATCTTATCCCTCGCAAGAGGTCGGAAACCACCAAAATCCCAAACGGTTGTCCCTCACCCACAAAGGCACGAGGCGATCATAACCCATTCCAATCAAACGGACAAGTGTCAAACGATTTGTTTCAACAAAAAGAGAAACAAGAAAACAAAAACAAAAAAAGATGAAGCCCGCTAAGCCAAAAGCTCAAAAACGAGTTGACTTAGGCAAAAATTAGGGCATCCTTGTGGATTGTAAATCTGAACCAATCCAACAAAAATAGGGAAATGAAAAAACAAATCTGCAAAAGAGGAATCAAAAGAAAATCCTCAGCAAGAACAAAATTGTGTGGCTACAAACCAAACAAAAGAAGGATGATTGTCACACCGAAAACCTCGTGGGTTCATTAACCATCACTTAAGAATCACTTTTGGAAGAAGAGCGCTTGTATCGAACTAGCTGGACGTAGGATTGGAGAACATCGCGAAGAGCAGGTGGGTTAGGATAGGTTCGAGCCTTACATCCTTTCTTTCTAAAACCGTGAACCAGGCCATGTTACAAACCTTAAAAGACCTAATTGAAGCAGGGTTTATTTCAAAAGCGTACTATAGTCAGTACAATCGTGTTAAAACTGACTCCTCAATAATTTTCTTAACATATGTGTTGGTATTGATATGACATTCTCATTAGTGATTTACTCACTATATGTCATAATTCCAGTGAACATACTTGGATTTCAAAACTGCATAAACATGACGTTAGCATTATCATTTCCAAAAAATGAACTTGTCTTACTCGTGACATCAAGAAATGCCGCAATGAACGTGAATTGAGGAACTTGATGATTCAAAAGTGTAGAACGCATGAGACCTCCGTTGGGCAGGGGCAAATCACTTCTCTTGATCATATCAGTCAGAATGTTTGAAGATCCTATTGAGCAGAAAGACAAACCGCTTCGAGATTCAGTCGATCAAAGGCAGACACATCGAGAAAACTCTACAAGATTCAGTCAATCTGAGGTAGTTAAGTCGAGATTCGATCAATCTCTCTAAAGACCAGTGAGTCGGGGGCATTCCCTCAAAGATCAGCCGACCAGAGGCAAAGTTACTTCAAGGCTCGTACTGGGGCAGGATACCCCAAGAGCATAAGAAGTCAATCTCTCTGAAATGGTTAATCAGAGGAATGGAGTTCCGAGACACTGGGGAAGATCTGATTGCGATAATCCACGACGAAGTTGCTTCCTAGCTTGTGATTGGGGAAATTTGTGCAGATATCCAACAGACTAGGACAAGACAGTCCAAAGAGATGAAGGTTTACTCCTTGCTTGTGAAAGCATTTCAGATCCAGCCTGGGGCATCCGAAGGTCTACGTCAGATCCATCCTCCAGTAACATCAAGAAGTCGGATGTCGGGAAGTCATGCGAGACGCAACCCACCCTCCATAAATCAGAAGCCTTGCAACCCAAGCTAATTTTTCCCAGCATTCATTGCAGCGTACCCAAGACTGGGGCATCCATAGTGTCGCAACCTGAAAAATACAGTGTGCGAAAAAACAACCGGCGAAAGAAAATGACAGAAGAGTCGCCACCGTGTGTTATTTATCCCAAAGGAGGGAAAGGAAACGCTCGAAGTAAACCTGAAAAGAGGAAAGGAAAAGACAAGGTCTCGCAACCAAATCTTGGGTTCGAGAGTCGGTTATGCGAAGGGAAGGTATTAGCACCCTTACGCATCCGTAGTACTCTACGGGATCCATTTTTGTAGTTCTTGTCTAAAGGGTGTGAGTTTATCTTGTGCTGTTTACTAAAAAAGAGGGTTAAATGAAAATGACTCGCGCGGATGTCACATCCACTGCATACGTATCTCATATGAATATGAGAATCAGAGTCTTCGTAGCTCGGCTGACCTATGGGTTGGGGGATGTGTGCTCGCTAAGACATCGCGTCTTATGCCTACGTATCTCATCTGGAATGAAAATCAGAGCAAGCCGTAGTTCGGCTAACTACGGGGTTATGGATTGGGTTTTGGACGAACGACGTTACTACGTAATCTACCGGATGCTCGACCTTTGGAGACTTGCTCGCCTGTAGTAGAAGGAGTAAACGTGTGTTTAGAAGAAGAAAAATCAATGAAGGGTTAGGGTTTGGGATGCTCATGCAAAAAGGCAGTCCTTGACGAAGGAACCTGCATAAAGTAAACACAAAAACATTGCCTCCTATCGAGGTCTTCCAGCTAGGAAAGCAGTAAAATGCGGGAAAAATGTAAAAGGTACCACACAGATGAAGATCCGAGGTAACAACAATTAAAGGAACGATGAACCCTGAGATCCCTCCAAGCTAACATCATCAAAGAAAGTGGGTCAGTACAGGTAACCGGAATGAACCTCCAGGGGGTATCCCACAAATAAAGTGGAAAACCACGCAAGTTATCCCTGCAAAAGTCATGTGAGCCCTCACAAAAACTCAACAAATAGGTTAGAGACAAAAAAAATAGGGTAATCAAGGGTTGCCCCAAAATCAAAATGTAACCACATGAATCATGCCATTAAAATTCACAAAAAAGACATGCATCAAAAGGGTATCAAATTCACCCATAATACCTCAAACATTCAGAGTATTCAAATTCAAAGCTCAAAGGTAATGGGAATAAGGGCAAACCTGATTGGAGAGCTTGATTGAAATTGAGTTGCACCCGTGAGGTTTACAAAACAATCTTTAGGGTTTATGTGAGGCAGAGGTGATTCTGTGCAGTTGAGTTCCCTTCAGGGCTTGAAGGCTGCTCTGAACTCTGTTAGCTCTTCTCTCACTATCTTTTTCCAGCCAGGGTAATAGGAATAGAATGGCCTTTTGTTTCACTGAAACTCTGAATTTTTAACCTGATTTTTGTGGACCTGTGGGCTCAAATGAGAGAGGTCCAAGTCCAAGATTTTTCTTTTATTTATTTATTTATTTATTTATTTCGTTTTTTTTTTCGTTTTTTTTCTTCCGAAACACACGTTTCGCCTAGTGAGCATGACAGCTCATGAACAAACCTTTGCTCCTTCAAGATTAACGTTTTGACTAACGAATAGACCCCTGTTGGAAGTATCTCAAGTCATTCCCTTGTGTTGACTAATCACCCAGATAGGACCCACAAAGTGTCTTGGATGATATTCAAGCTTCTTGGATCCGATTCCGATTGCCATGATGAAATGCAAATGCTAAATGACCTAAAAATGAATGCATGCATGAGGTGTAAAGTGTATGCTTCCAGGAAAAATGAAGGGTAAATTTTGGGGTATTACAGCTGCCCCTATTCAATCAACTGGAGACCTGGAAACAAGATAGCAGCGACTTTCGTGCTTTCGAGGTATCAAGGGATTGAATACAATAAAAGCCCGAAAATTTGCACTGAAGTGACGTGAAGTAACAATGCCTGTCAGAATCGGCAAAGAGGTGGTCTTGAAAGAAGGATCCGTCTGGTACGGTGAGAGTCAGTCTGAATACCGAAAAAGAATGTTAACCTAGATACCAAAATAAATGGTAACACAGAAATAACCATGGCCTGAATGCCGCTCATCAGTCTGAATACTAGAAATGACTTCAATCTGAACATCGGGAGATATGAGATTATTAATATCGGTCTGAACACCGAGGGGCTGGCCTGAATGCCACAAGTTGCGTCGACCTGAACGTCGAAAAATTCTTCGATCTGAACATCGGAAAATTGGCCTGAATGCCACCTCGGTCTGAATACCGGAAACTGGCCTGAATGCCACTTTGGTCTGAATACCGGAAACTGGCCCGAATGCCACAAGTTGCATCGACCTGATCGTCGGAAACTTCTTCGATCTGAACATTGGAAAATTGGCCTGAATGCCACAAGTTGCATCGACCTGAATGTCGGAAACTTCTTCATCTGAACATCGGAAAACTGTCCTGAACGCCACTTCGGTCTGAATACCGGAAACTTCATATCTGTCAGCATCGGCAGAAATAGGGAACGATAATATAGGCGGCGCATGGGCCAATGACACTTGCTGGGGATAACAAAGGTAAGTCATGAACAATCTTCAGTCTGAGTACTGGAAACAACTTCTGGCTTATCACTTGGGATACCGAGAATGTTTTATGCTTACATGCGTATGTTTGAATTTTTCAATGGCGTAATGCTCCATGAAAATGGAAATGCTACGCGATTTGGTGAGGATGAAATGCAATATGATTCTACATGCAGGGATGCAAAATGCTGGGTAGAATGCCAAGCTGAGGCAAGGGGATCTGCTGGGGAAATGATCACCATCTTCTGGACCCTGGCAAGGCTGCTGGAGATGCACAGCGCAAAGAATTCTGTGGGGAAATGAACCGCCACACGGTGTTCTAGCAATGACGAAATACCGAGATTCTGACTGGGGAGAGAACGACACTGAAAACCTGCTGTTGGGGAAAGCGATAGTGGTTCTGGCAACCATGATCTGCGAGAGATGACTCAGCAGGGGAAGCAAACACCGATACGGTACCGAGGTTCTGCTTCAAGGAAAGAAACCATGGATCTGGCATTGGGATTATCGATCTGGCCTCGAACTCTGAGGAGCAGCCGCTTCTGCTGGGAAGATACAGTCTGGCACTGTCAACTCCGCTGGGGGTATATAGTCTGACACTGTCAACTCTACTGGGGAGTGTATAATCTGAAACCACCGCTTGGGGGGAGGTACAGTGGTGAGAACCTGCTGGGGATTAAAGAGTCCAACGCTCTGATCAGCTCTGCAGGGATAAGATACCGAATTCGTCTGTTGGTGAAAACATTCACGATCATCTGCAGGGGATTTTAAGGAAATGCCCTGGGGGTACCTGTTCTGAATAGATGATCCAAAGCACTTAAAATTTACAGCAATTTTAAATGTTTATTAAGCATGTACCTGTAAAGCTCTTATGTGTCATGATGCAATGTTTATGAAAAAACTCGGACGTCATTTTTGCAAACAAAATAGAAAAATGAAAATGAAAACAGAGATATACTGAATAACATGATTTTATTGATTGAACGGCCTCTGAATAGGCATTTACATCAGGAAGCAATCCCTAGAAAGAGGTAATCGCACAACAGATAAAAACAGACATTAATCTAATGGCAATGTGAAATGGATTTCTATTGGGTTCCAATTCTGTTATGACTTGCTCGTCTTCAAGATCCTCCAGATGATCAGCTTTCTGAAAGAGTGATTGGACTGTTTCCTATCCTTCAAAAGTTTCCAGTTATTGACACGAGATGAGATTCAGAACTACTCAGAACGCAGTCATTCGCTTAATCCCTAACTTTTGCCTGGATCGTCCTTTTCGGGTTTTCAATCCACCGGGATACCCATTTTTGCCTAAGTTGCCTTTTCAGGTTTTCAACTTATCGGGTGTACAATCTTTTCACTTTTAATCCCTAATTTTTGCCCGAACCTTTTTCATTTTCTTGGTTCGTCGGGATGCCCATTTTTGCCTGGACTACTCTTTTTATTGTCCAGCGGGTCTATTTCATGCGAAGTATTTTTTAACTGCGTATGAGTTCACCGGGGAAGTGAAGTTTTCACCATCCATCGTTGCAAGCATTAGGGCCCCACCATCAAAAACCTTGGTGACAATATACGGTCCATCATAGTTAGGAGTCCACTTGCCCCTGTGATCTGTCTGAGGAGGAAGGATCCTTTTCAACACCAAATCTCCGACCTGGAAGCATCGAGGACGCACTTTCTGATCAAAGGCTCTCTTCATCCGACTTTGATACAACTGCCCATGACAAATGGCTGCCATTCGCTTCTCTTCGATAAGACTCAAATCATTGAACCTTGTCCGAATCCATTCAGCTTCGTCTAACTTGACATCCAACTGTAACACCTCAAATTTGCACCTATCATTGTACATACATTCTCATATTAGGTCATAACATAACATGGTCCACTGCATAACATTGCATTGTCCTATTTGCCTCAAGTGCAAGCCAATCAAGAGAATTAGGTCAAACTGGTCAGGAGATCAGTCAGTCAAGCAAGCAAGTGCATTTCTCAAGGAGCCAAGGCCCTAGGGTTGGTCCAACATGTTCACATGACTTGGGGATCCATTTGAAGTGTTTCGGTCAAAGATTGGATGTTCAGAAGTCATCATTCAGTGCACAATCAGTCAGAAACCCTAAAAGTCAACTGTTGGTCAACTGTCCATTTAATCAGTGATTTGATGGTTGGATTTGGTTTGAGAGGTCTCATTCATGTCCAAATAGGCCTCATATATCATGTCAAACACCATCATGGAAGAATTTGAAGTCAGATCAGAAATTTCCAAAAATGGAAACTGGACCTGTAACTGAAACTTACCAAAAATGGAAAGTCTTGATCCTCAAACTTACATCATGATACAAGCTTCAAATGAATTTTTGCCCAACATGAAAGTTGAAGATCTTGTTCTCCCATTTCCAAAAAGTCCAAGAACACTCAATTCCCATGTATGGTTGGCAAGTTATGATCAATTCATTTTCAAAAATTCTTGAACTTCAAAAGGCCATATCTCTCAAACCATTTGGCCAATTTGGGTGGGTTTTTTTCCTACAAGTCACATTTGATCCCCTCTTTCCAAAAATGTAACTTTCATGTACCAAAACTTCACCAATCAAAATGGCATTTTTGGACCTACTTGAATTAATTTTAAGTAAGGTGAAAAAGTGAAGTTTTAAATTAATCATTTCCCACCATTCCTACTATCCAAACATGATCTGAAAATGCATTTGAAACTTGTTGGAAGTCCTTTTTGTGCAAGTACATACAGCCATGCCCTAGTTTCTTGAAAATTGGCAAAAGTACAACTTTCAACCACTCTACTCCATACTTTCATGAACCATGCCTTGTACCACAAAACAGAGATTTTGGAGAGGATTTCCTGTCATATTGAAACCACTACTAGCTGCACAAACCAACAGAACTAACTCATGCTAAAAAACTCATTCTTGGCCATTTTCTCAAAATCTGCAAAAAACTCAAAGTAACCAGAGCAAGCTTTGTTGGTTTTCATCACTCAAACAACATTGTGGACCTGTTGCAACCACTTTCCTCCATCTGTAAGCTCCCCTCCTAGCACTGTTCTCAAAGAGCTCAACCATGGCAGATGGGATTTCAGGCACAAGCAAGCATCCATGAACCAAACTATCTTCACCAACCATCATTGGGAGGACCTTGCTTCATCTGTTTCGAGTCAAAACCATCAAAAAACCACTGCACCACGACTGTTCTTCAACCTTGGTGAGTTTTTCGAGTTCCACCATTCTTAAAACTATTACATGCTCTAGTTAGGTCTTTTCATGCTGAGCATAACAGTGGTTGTGTTTTTAAAAATGGTTGAGTAATGGTTGAGTTATGTTGAAATGAAGATGGATGGTTCAAACTTGTTTTGCTTGTTTCTTATTGCCCAGCTTGTTTTAGTGAAAACCATGGAAGGATTTGGACTGTAGGTTGTGTGCTGATCATGATGCTAGGTTTAATTCCCATTTCTGGGATTTTTGTTCATCATTGACGATAAACAGTGGCTGTAGCATGAGAAAACCCTAGCTTTGCCCAGAAATTGCATGTGTGGCTGTTGCTGTTTCGTTTCTGCGCCTGATTTCACTGTTCCAACCCACACTGACCAAAGAAAATATTTCCTTTCCCTGGCCAAAACGCGGCCGTTTGGTTAAGTGGCGCAGCTATTTACAAAAATGCCACCGGTCGTGGCACATGACCTATTAAACCCATGTTGTTTTTTCATTTTATTCCATTTTTGATCACCAACTTACAAAAATCATAACTTGTTCATTTTTAATCCAAATTTCATGGGATTTTTTGCATTATCTTCATCATGATCTCTACTTTTTTATCATAATTCTTCCAGAATTTTGTGATCAATGGATTTTAATTTGTATGAGGGTTTGTGACATGTATGCATATTTTGTACACTTTGCCAAAACATTTGTGAAATGATGATGCTTTATCCAATGGCTCCCAAATTTTTTGTGCTTAAACTAGACACACTCATGGTGATTTTGGTGTAGAGTTTGTGAATTTATCATTGCTGGTTTGTGAGTTATGATTTTTTGAATTAGGGTGTGACAATTTGTGTCACACCATTGATGTCCAACTTCATGATTTTCATTACCATGCTTCTTGACCTCCAATTGATTTGATTTTTTGCATGAACCTACTCTTGTATGTCTAGTTTACATGTGAATTTTCTTGGAATTATTTGTAGCATCTCCTAATTGTTTGAGATTTTCTCCCTTGCTTGGTCATATGTTGACTTTTTGTGACACTTGTTCCCATTTCATTTGTGAAATTCTCATACTTTATTAGATGGACATGAAATTTTACATGAGATAACTAGACATCCTCATCTTTGCCATGGTTTTAGTCCCATTCATTTATCATACACCATCTCTGATTTATGATTTTTCTAAGTTGATGCATGTTTGGTTGACTTCTTTGAGCATGTTCAAAATTGCTTTGACATTCTGATTTTCATTGACTGCCTTCCACTTGTCCAAATGAGATGAAATTTGACATGATACCATGCTATGGATTGTGATTGACCATGATTTATTTGGTGATTTTTGGAAATGTTTAAGATTGCTTTTGAGTTAAGTCTTGCTGTTGACTTCTATGAGCTTCTGTTTGCTATGCCTTGACCTAATTTGCTCATGAAATGATGATGATGATTGATATGAATGTGAACCCAACTGGTTGTGTTTCTTGATTGTTTGAACATGATTTTGGACATTTGCCATCTGCTGTTTTGACTTTCTCATTCTCTTTTGACCCTAGGCTTGCCCTAGTGGTCCTGTTACTCACATTTGAGCTCATGTTTTCAGGTTGACCAACAAATGACCAATGAGATCAATTTCTTTTGATTGAGCTTGCTTGAATATCATTGTCTAACTTGTGTGTTTTGTAGGTGGCTTGGCTCAAGCCTTAAGCCCCGTGCCTTGCACATTCATTTGCTTCTGACTAACTGTTAATGTCTGTTTCCTTTTGTTTTGAAGTTGCATACTGATGTCTGCTTGACTATTTCAGGTGCTTTTAGTTGCTCAGTTCCTTGTGAACTTTTGCTTTGCTTTGCTTGTATAAGCAATTTGCATTGAGGTATAACTTCCTAACTTCATGTAGTCTGGAAGACCTGGCCTGTTACTTGGCCAGGCAACTGTCTGAAGTCCTCCTTAAGAGGCAATGTTTGTGTATGTTTAATTTGTCCTTGTACAGAGTCAAAGACCTCCTAAGTGAAGAGGCAATTGGCAGAACCAAGGGATAAGCAACCTATCCCCTGCTATTCAGTGTGTCTTCTGTTTTGCTCACACCACTGTGTTGATGCATTTCAGATAAAAACCCAAGATCTTGTGCAATTGCACAGTTGAGTCAGTATCAGATGTGTAGAAGGGTTCCCACTTTCTGAACCCACACATTCTTGTCTTAAGCTCTCCCAGGCCAGGGATAAGAGCTGTGAAGTCTTATCTTCACTCACCTTTCATCTGCTTCACCTTAGTCTCTCAATGGCAAGGTTAAGAGCACATTCACCCAGTTCCAGAGGTTTGTTTGTTGAGGTTGATATGACCCCTCGACTAAAACCTAGCCTTGTTTGAGCCCCTTGCTTGTGTATAGTGTGTGCTATCTGTGCTTGTAGGATGGTTTGACTTGCTTCCTGTGCAAGTTAGGATTGTTTGACTTGCTTCCTGTGCAAGCTAGGTGTGTGTGTGGCTTGCTTCCTGTGCAAGTCATGACTAGGATAGGCTGGCTCCCCGTGCCAGTTAGCTAGAAACCTTAACTTAGGGATGATTTGCATGATAACATCTAGGCTCGAGTCGTAGTCTCCCTAGTTGTGTCTCCCTCTGTTATCTGGTTAGGCTAGTCCTTTTTCCCTCTGTAGGGGAACTACGTCGCCCTGATCCTCATACCAGATGAGGTACGTAGGCAGGAGATGAGCAGATCTCTCCGGGCGCCTGTGTCTTTGTTTTGTCTTGTTGTGTGCTTGGAAGCTGATGTAAGTCCATCGAGTGGCATTTGGGTTCCAGTGTGCGTGTGTTTGGTTCGGATGCTGATGTAAGTCCAGTGATTGGCATTCATGCTCCACGTTTGCCTCTTTGTGTGTGTCTTTGGTTCGGATGCTGATGTAAGCCCAGTGATTGGCATTCAGGCTCCATGTTTGCCTTTGCCTGTGTTTGCTTGTGTGCGTGTCAGCCGAGCTACGAATGCTCTGATTCTTCTCCCGTCCGAGGAGATACGTATGCATAGGATGCGATATCCTAGCGAGCATGTGTCGTTTCCCCAGTCCGAACTACTTCGACTCTGATGTCTATGCCTGATAGACTAAGTAGGCCCAGGATGCGACATCCTGCCGAGTCAGTTTCAGTCTGTTTTCTTGTGTCTCTTTCAGCCAGTGTGTGTGTGTTTGAGCAGTGTTTTAGCAACCAATTTTCCTTCCTATTGTGCGTGGATCCCGTCGAGTACGACGGATGCGTAGGGGTGCTAATACCTTCCCTTCGCATAACCGACTCCCGAACCCATTCTCTTTGGTCGCGAGACCATGTTCTTTCCCAGGTTTACTCTGAGCGTTTCCTTTCCCTCTTTTGGGATAAATAACGCACGGTGGCGGCTCTGTTGTTCTTGTTTTCCCGCCGGTCTTTCGCGTGATGCGACAGCTGGCGACTCTGCTGGGGAAATAGAGAAGTTGACCTGTGCTGGTCCGTCTTCCCTAAGCGAGTCTCTCCTAGCGCTCTCTAGGATAGGGTTTGGTTGCTTTGTGCTGTGTTTATTTATTGCATTCATTATTTACTGTTTGCATTCATTGTCTATTGTTTGCATTTATGTTTGTAATTATGTTTGCATTCATATTCATCTGTTCACCTGGCTGGTTGTCTGTTTCTCTCTGTTGGGGTGTGAGTTACATGAGGTAAAAGGCCCAATACCCAGGCCATGAGTGAAATCTAGGATACTTAGGAATAGAGTGATTCATGGGAAGCGGGTGGTATTGCGCCACTTAGCGGAACATTGATATCACGAGCAGTTCAGACCCTGGTGGGACATTATCGTTACATACTTCGGGTGTGTATATGATGATGTTCTGTGAAAGGTTATTTATGCTGCGTTTCTCTCGACCTTACCCTGGCCTAGATGACACCCGTGAGTGGGGAGGGAATGATCATTATTACAGGTACAGTTGGTGACTTGTTGGTGACTTGTTGGACTTGTGATCCTGTTGGTGACTATTGGTTCAGAATTTTGGGGTCTCAGATGACTTTGGGTTTCAGATGAATTTGTGGTTCCGAGTTCAAGCCGAAGCTTTAATCCTGTGTTCCGAGAGACACAGCCGACCAGTCGTGTCTGCATCATTTGCATCATAGCATATTTATTTTTCAAAAGAAACGCAATAAAAAAAAGATACAAAAAAAAAAGAAAAGAAAAAAACTAATCCCTGCATGCATATCATTTCTCAGGTACATTCCAGAGCTTGTTCACTGATAGAGATGGCAACAATCCCAGAGTTGAAGCGGAAGACTTGTTCCTACAGCTTTCACCGTGAACCTTTGACGTCTCTGATTGAGTTGAGCAACCTTATGACCAGTGGTAACCAGAAGGGGTTTGTTGACCAGTATGGAGATATTCTGACACTGTTGAAGATGGTAGTCGATCCGGTGCCGTTGCAGACTCTTCTACAGTTCTACGACCCAGAGCTTCATTGTTTCACCTTTCAAGATTATCAGTTAGCGCCTACTCTTGAGGAGTACTCCATTCTGCTGAGTGTCCCGGTCCGGTATCAGGTTCCTTTCTTGGATGTGCCCAAGGAGGTTGATTTCAGAGTTGTTGCCAGAGCTCTCCATTTGGGTATCAAAGAAGTCAGTGATAGTTGGAAGTCCAGTGGGGATGTTGTAGGATTGCCTTTGAAGTTTCTGTTGAGGGTAGCTAGAGAAGAAGCAGAGAAGGGAAGTTGGGAAGCCTTTCATGCTCAGTTGGCCGTCATGATCTATGGGATCGTCCTGTTTCCGAGTATGCCTAATTTTGTTGACTATGCTGCAGTCAGTATTTTCATTGGAGGAAATCCAGTTCCTACTCTGTTAGCTGACACTTACTATGTTATTCACAGTAGGCATGGTAAGGGTGGGGCTATCAGGTGTTGTCTCCCGCTTTTGCTCAGATGGTTCTTGTCTCTTCTGCCAGTCAGTGGACCTTTTGTGGATGCTCAGAGCACGCATAAATGGACTCAGAGGGTTATGTCTCTTACCTCCTATGATATCAGATGGCAATCTTACCGGATGGATGTGCGTAACGTCGTTATGAGCTGTGGAGGATTCCGTAATGTGCCACTCGTAGGGACTAGGGGTTGCATCAATTACAACCCGGTTCTTTCTCTTCGCCAGTTGGGGTTTGTGATGAAGGGAAGACCACTTGAGGCTGAGGTAGCAGAAAGTGTGTATTTTGAGAAGCAGAGTGACCCGGATAGATTGGAGCAGATAGGGAGAGCTTGGAAGTCTATTGGTGTGAAGGATGGATCTGTCTTAGGGAAGAAGTTTGCCGTTGCTATGCCCGATTACACTGATTGGGTCAAGGAGAGAGTAGAAACTTTGTTGTTACCCTACGATAGGATGGAGCCATTGCAGGAGCAACCACCTTTGATCCTTGCTGAGAGTGTGCCTGCGGAGCACTACAAGCAAGCCCTGATGGAGAATCGCCGTTTGAGAGAGAAGGAGCAAGATACCCAGATGGAGCTGTACAAAGCCAAAGCTGATAGTTTGAACTTGGCTCGTCAACTCAGAGGAGTGCAAGAAGAAGATGCTAGCAGACAGAGAAGCAAGAAGAGATCCTACGAGGAGATGGAGAGCATGTTAGATGCAGAACACCGGGAGTGCTTGAGGCTGTAGAGGGTTGAGGCCAGCTATCAGAAGAAGATCAGAGACTTGGAGAAGCAACTCAGAGATAAAGACATCCAGTTGAAGAAGGAAGTAGACTTGAGACAGGCATCAGAGAACCACCTTGGAGGAGAAGTGGTAGAGCTTAGACGACAACTGAAGGAGAAGATCACTCTTTTGCCAGAATGTTCAGAATGTGACCTGTTGATAGACCAGTGTCAGTACTTGAAGACTCTCATTCCGGGAGGCCGTTTGTCGTAGCTTGTATCTTTGATATGTATGTTGAGAATCACCTCCAGGCTTGTTGGATGGGATTCATTGTTGTACTCCGATTGTTTGGATTTTCTTTGTCGACTTTGTTGTATGATCCTGTTACTCATACAGATGAGGTTGTTGGTTTCACCTTGTTCTCATCACTCTTGTGTATGTTGTTTCTGTGCTTCTGTGTTGTTCTTGCTGCAGGTTGCCATCTTTTGAGGATGACTCAGGCTCTTTGAATGCCTGAGGAATGAACATATCATGTGCATCATACGCATCATTAGCATCATACTCATATCATTTTGCATAACAGGTGTTCTTGGTCGTGACTTCTCACTCTTGGTTCCTGTTCAGGCAGGATAGCTGATCAACGTCCGCACCGCTACTCAACAAGACTGAATCAACAGAGAGGTATGGATCAAGTTCAAGCTGAGTTGGCTGAGATGAAGGCTAACATGGCCCAGTTTATGAATATGATGCAAGGGGTTGCGCAAGGTCAAGAAGAACTTCGAGCCATGGTTCAGAGACAAGAGGCTGCAATTCCACCGGTCAACCATGCTCCGCCAGAGGGAGGCCCGGTCAATGATAATAATGTTGCTGCTGCTGTACCCATCAACAACTATGCTGTAGGTGATGAGTTGGGGGGAATTCGAATCAACGGTCAACCTATTGCTCCAGATGCCGCTAATGCCAGAGCAGTCCGTGCCCCGGCCCGTAATCCTGTTCCGATTGTTGACAGACAAGAGGATATGTTTTCTCTGCTCAGTGAAGACGAAGACGTTCTGGGAAGGGTTAATGAGAGGGATCGTAAAGTTGATGCCCTTGCTGAGAAAATTAGAGCTATGGAATGTCAGAATTCTCTCGGTTTTGATGTTACCAATATGGGGTTGGTGGAAGGTTTGAGAATCCCTTACAAGTTTAAAGCACCGTCCTTCGATAAATACAACGGTACTTCTTGCCCTCGCACCCATGTGCAGGCTTATTATCGAAAAATCTCTGCGTATACCGATGATGAAAAGATGTGGATGTATTTTTTCCAAGATAGTCTATCTGGGGCTTCTTTGGACTGGTACATGGAATTAAAGAGAGATGCTATCCGATGCTGGAGGGATCTGGGTGAGGCCTTTTTGAGGCAATATAAACATAACATGGACATGGCACCGAGCCGGAATCAGTCGCAGAGTCTATGTCAGAAATCCAATGAGAGCTTCAAGGAGTACGCCCAGAGGTGGCGTGAACTGGCTGCTAGAGTTCAACCCCCTATGCTGGAAAGGGAGTTGACAGATATGTTTATCGGTACTCTTCAGGGTGTGTTTATGGACCGGATGGGGAGCTGCCCATTCGGTAGTTTTTCTGATGTTGTCATTTGTGGAGAGAGGACTGAGAGCTTGATTAAAACTGGGAAGATCCAAGATGCTGGTTCCTCTTCTTCCAAGAAGCCATTTGCTGGGGCACCTCGTCGAAGAGAGGGTGAAACTAATGCTGTTCAACACCGCAGAGATCAGAACAGAATTGAATACCGTCAAGTTGCTGCAGTAACCATTCCGGCACCTCAACCTCGTCAACAACAACAACAAAGAGTTCAACAACCGCAACAACAACAACAACAGCAACGTCCGTATCAGCCCAGACAAAGGATGCCTGATCGACGTTTTGATTCGCTACCCATGTCGTACGCCGAACTGCTGCCCGAACTACTCAGGTTGGGGATGGTTGAGTTGCGTACAATGGCTCCGCCTACAGTATTGCCTCCTGGGTACGACGCCAACGTCCGTTGTGACTTTCACTCTGGGGCACCAGGGCATCATACTGAGAAGTGTCGGGCTCTCCAGCACAAGGTCCAAGATTTGATCGATGCCAAGGCGATCAACTTCGCTCCAGTGCCTAACGTCGTAAACAACCCTATGCCTCAGCATGGTGGGCATAGAGTGAACAATATTGAGGGGAAAGAAGCTGAAGATCTGGTTGTTAATGTTGATGATGTTCAGACTTCTCTGCTAGTTGTGAAGGGCCGTCTGCTGAATGGGGGTGTCTACTCGGGCTGTGATGAGGATTGTTTGGGCTGTGCAGAATCTGAGAATGGTTGCGACCAGTTAAGGGCCGGTATCCAGGGTATGATGGATGAGGGTTGTTTGCAATTCAGTAGGGCTGTAAAAGATCGTGGAACAGTGTCAACTATCACCATTTACTTTAAACCGTCTGAAGAACGTGGACAAAGGGTCGTTAGTGCACCTGCAACAAATGGTACCCCAGTTACCATTTCCGTGCCTGTAACCATCAGTGCTCCAACTACTATCGCCGCGTCTGGAAGAAGGGCTGTTGAGAATAGTAGAGCCGTGCCGTGGAAGTATGATAATGCTCACCGCAGTTACAGAAGGGCTGAAAGTCAGACGAGACCAGTGAATCAAACTCCAGTGACAATTGGTTTACCGAATAGAGTTCCTGCAACTGTTGGTCCGGCTGTGGATAATGTAGGGGGTCCAGGAGGTTTTACCAGAAGCGGTCGTCTGTTCGCACCGCAGCCTTTGAGGGACAATAATGCTGAGGCTCTCGCCAAAGCAAAGGGTAAGCAAGCTGTGGTTGAGGAAGAACCTGTCCAGAAGGAAGCGCCCGAGGGGTCATTTGAGAAGGACGTGGAGGAGTTTATGAAGATAATCAAGAAGAGTGACTACAAGATTGTAGATCAGTTGAATCAAACTCCGTCCAAGATTTCTATACTTTCACTGTTGATGTGCTCTGAGGCACACCGTAATGCCTTGCTGAAGATGTTGAATCTGGCTTACGTGCCTCAGGAGATTTCTGTCAATCAACTGGAGGGTGTGATGGCCAATGTGAGCACCAGGCATGGTGTAGGATTCACCAACCTGGACTTACCGCCTGAAGGGCGAAACCATAACAAAGCCTTGCACATCACCATGGAGTGCAAGGGGGCAGTGTTGTCTCACGTATTGGTAGACACCGGGTCGTCGCTGAATGTGCTCCCTAAGCAGATTCTGAAGAAGATTGATGTGGAAGGGTTTGTGCTTACTCCTAGTGACCTGATCGTTCGTGCTTTCGACGGCTCCAAACGTTCTGTGTGTGGGGAAGTTACCTTGCCTGTGAAGATAGGTCCTGAGGTATTCGATATCATCTTCTATGTTATGGACATCCAGCCCGCCTATAGTTGTTTATTGGGGCGTCCATGGATTCATGCAGCAGGGGCAGTCTCGTCGACTCTCCATCAAAAACTCAAGTATGTCTGGAACGGTCAGATTGTGACTGTGTGCGGTGAAGAAGAGATTCTGGTGAGTCATCTATCCTCGTTCAAATATGTTGAGGTGGATGGCGAGATCCACGAAACCTTATGCCAGGCGTTTGAGACTGTGGCTCTTGAGAAAGTGGCGTACGCTGAGCAGAGGAAGCCAGGTGCTTCAATTACTTCTTACAAGCAGGCTAAGGAGGTTGTTGATTCTGGCAAAGCTGAAGGCTGGGGCAAGATGGTGGACTTTCCTGTCAAAGAAGACAAATTTGGCGTTGGTTACGAGCCTCTCCAAGCAGAGCAGAATGGTCAAGCGGGTCCGAGTACCTTTACCAGCGCTGGGCTGATGAATCATGGCGACGTCTCTGCAACCGGTAGTGAAGACTGTGACAGTGATTGTGATTTGGACAACTGGGTTCGCCCGTGTGCACCAGGGGGGTCTATCAACAACTGGACGGCTGAAGAAGTGGTTCAAGTTACTCTTCTGACAGAGTAATTTTCTGTTGTTTTGTCATTTTGCATGAAAATCCTACGATCTGCCCAAGGCGTAGTGATTCATTGTAGGGCCTCATCATGTTTTAATGATTATCATTAATGAAGGACATTTTTTGAAATCAAACTTTGTGATCCCTGTCTTTCTATTTTTTGTTTTCATCTTTTTTCAAAACAATAAAAATGGCAATGTTTTTGTTTTTGTGACTTTATTGAACTCTTTTTCTAAAACAAAGCATTAAACATGCAGAAGCGATCTTATGGCATTCACTATGAACAGTTCTGTTATGGCTCAGTATGATTTCGACAATCCCATCTACCAAGCTGAAGAGGAGAGTGAGGAAGACTGTGAACTTCCTGCAGAATTGGTCAGATTGCTGAAGCAGGAGGAAAGGGTCATCCAACCTCATCAGGAGGAGTTGGAGGTTGTTAATTTGGGTACTGAGGACGCCAAAAGAGAAATCAAGATTGGGGCTGCTTTAGAGGACTCTGTCAAGAGGAGGCTGATTGAGATGCTGAGAGAATATGTGGAGATATTCGCCTGGTCATATCAAGATATGCCTGGTTTGGATACAGACATTGTGGTGCATCGATTACCTCTTAGAGAAGGATGTCCTTCGGTCAAGCAGAAGCTTCGTAGAACGAGTCCTGACATGGCAACTAAGATCAAGGAAGAGGTTCAGAAGCAGTGGGATGCAGGTTTTTTGGCTGTTACGAGTTATCCCCCATGGGTGGCCAACATCGTTCCTGTGCCGAAGAAGGATGGTAAAGTCAGAATGTGTGTCGATTACCGGGATTTGAATAGAGCGAGTCCGAAAGATGATTTCCCATTACCTCACATTGATGTATTGGTTGATAATACGGCTCAATCCTCGGTATTCTCTTTCATGGATGGTTTCTCTGGATATAATCAGATCAAGATGGCGCCAGAGGACATGGAAAAGACGACATTCATTACACCTTGGGGCACGTTCTGCTATAAGGTGATGCCATTTGGGCTAAAGAATGCTGGTGCTACCTATCAGAGGGCAATGACGACTCTCTTTCATGACATGATGCACAAAGAAATTGAAGTGTACGTAGATGATATGATTGCGAAGTCGCAGACAGAAGAGGAGCACCTGGTTAATTTGCAGAAGCTGTTTGACCGGTTGAGAAAGTTCAAGCTGAGGTTGAATCCGAACAAGTGTACGTTTGGGGTGAGATCAGGGAAGCTTTTAGGCTTCATTGTCAGTGAGAAAGGGATTGAGGTTGATCCAGCGAAAGTCAAAGCTATTCAAGAGATGCCTGAACCGAAAACGGAGAAGCAAGTCCGTGGGTTTTTAGGGAGATTGAACTACATTGCAAGGTTCATATCTCACCTAACTGCCACGTGTGAACCAATTTTCAAATTGCTAAGAAAGAATCAGGCGATCAAGTGGAATGATGACTGTCAGAAAGCTTTTGACAAGATAAAAGAGTATTTACAGAAACCTCCAATCCTTATACCACCAGTTCCAGGGAGACCTCTGATAATGTACCTGTCAGTGACTGAGAACTCGATGGGGTGTGTATTGGGACAGCATGACGAGTCTGGTCGAAAAGAGCATGCCATATACTACCTTAGCAAAAAGTTTACCGACTGTGAAACAAGATATTCACTGCTCGAGAAAACTTGTTGTGCTTTGGCCTGGGCTGCTCGCCGACTGAGGCAGTATATGTTGAACCATACTACCTTATTGATTTCTAAGATGGATCCAGTGAAGTACATCTTTGAGAAACCAGCTCTCACCGGGCGCGTTGCCCGTTGGCAGATGATCTTAACAGAGTATGATATTCAGTACACGTCACAAAAGGCCATCAAAGGTAGTATTCTGTCAGACTACCTCGCCGAGCAACCGATTGAAGATTATCAGCCTATGATGTTTGAATTCCCTGATGAAGACATCATGTATCTGAAGATGAAAGATTGTGAAGAGCCTCTTGTCGAGGAAGGACCGGATCCGGATGACAAATGGACACTGATGTTTGATGGGGCTGTGAATATGAACGGTAATGGTGTTGGGGCAGTATTGATCAATCCTAAAGGTGCTCATATACTTTTTCTGCCAGATTGACGTTTGACGTCACCAACAACGAAGCTGAGTATGAGGCTTGTATCATGGGGATAGAAGAAGCCATTGATCTGAGGATCAAAACTCTGGACATCTATGGAGATTCCGCTCTAGTGATCAATCAAGTCAATGGGGATTGGAATACGAATCAGCCGCATTTGATTCCGTATAGAGATTACACCAGAAGAATACTGACGTTCTTCAAGAAGGTGAAGTTGTATCATGTCCCCCGGGATGAGAATCAGATGGCTGATGCTTTGGCAACTTTGTCTTCTATGATCAAAGTTCATTGGTGGAATCATGTGCCACATGTTGCGGTGAATCGACTCGAGAGGCCTGCGTATGTGTTTGCAGCCGAGTCTGTTGTGATTGATGAGAAGCCGTGGTATTATGACATCAAGAACTTCCTCAAGACTCAGGAGTATCCTGAAGGTGCGTCGAAGAATGACAAGAAAACCCTGAGGAGGCTAGCTGGAAGCTTCTATTTGAATCAGGATGATGTGTTGTATAAGAGAAACTTTGACATGGTCTTGCTCAGATGCGTGGACAGACCCGAGGCGGACATGTTAATGCAGGAAGTTCATGAAGGTTCCTTCGGTACTCATGCCGGCGGACATGCAATGGCTAAGAAATTGTTGAGAGCGGGTTATTACTGGATGACTATGGAATCCGATTGTTTCAAGTATGCTCGGAAGTGCCATAAGTGTCAAATCTATGCTGATAAGGTGCATGTACCACCAAGCCCTCTGAATGTCATGAATTCGCCTTGGCCGTTTGCCATGTGGGGCATTGATATGATTGGGAAGATTGAGCCTACTGCTTCGAATGGACATCGCTTCATTTTGGTAGCGATTGACTATTTCACCAAATGGGTGGAAGCAGCTTCCTATGCTAACGTTACCAAACAAGTGGTTACCCGGTTCATCAAGAAAGAAATCATCTGTCGTTATGGAGTTCCTGAAAGAATCATCACTGACAATGGTTCAAATCTCAATAACAAGATGATGAAAGAGCTTTGTAAAGATTTCAAGATTGAACATCACAATTCTTCTCCTTACAGACCGAAGATGAATGGTGCTGTAGAAGCGGCAAACAAGAATATCAAGAAGATTGTGCAGAAGATGGTCGTTACGTACAAGGATTGGCATGAGATGCTGCCTTTCGCTTTGCATGGGTACCGTACCTCAGTACGTACGTCGACCGGGGCAACCCCTTACTCCCTTGTGTATGGTATGGAAGTTGTCCTACCTGTTGAAGTGGAGATTCCTTCTCTGAGAGTTTTATTGGATGTCAAGCTGGACGAAGCCGAGTGGATTCGAACAAGGTTTAATGAGTTGAGCCTTATCGAGGAGAGACGGCTAGCAGCTGTATGTCATGGACAGTTGTATCAGCGAAGGATGAAGCGAGCCTTTGATCAGAAAGTGCGTCCTCGAAGCTATCAGATCGGTGATCTAGTTTTGAAGAGGATCCTCCCTCCCGGTGCAGATAACAGGGGCAAGTGGACTCCTAATTATGAAGGTCCATATGTTGTGAAAAAGGTCTTCTCCGGTGGAGCCTTGATGCTTACAACTATGGATGGTGAAGATTTTCCGTCTCCTGTTAACTCAGATGTAGTCAAAAAATACTTCGCATAAATTGACCCGCTGGACAAAAAGAAAAAAAGAGTCCAGGCAAAAAAGGGGCATCCCGGCGAACCAAAAAACAGAAAGAAAAGGTTCGGGCAAAAATTAGGGATAAAATGAAAAGAATTTGTACACCCGGTAAGTCGAAAACCCGCAAGGGCGGCTTAGGCAAAAATGGGTATCCCGGTGGATTGAAAACCCGAAAGGGCGATCCAGCCAAAAGAGGGATTAAAGCGAAGACTACAGTCTGAGTTGTCTGTACTTCATCGAGCTTTGTCGTCTGCCATCTCGAAAGATGTGATCCGTCCAGTCATTCTTCTCAGAAAGCAAGGAGTTGGGAGGAAAACTGATGATCTGCGAGTTATAACAGAATTGGGAAATAGTGGATGCCGTGTTCACATTGCCATTAGGATAGATTTTTCCTTTTATACGCAATTACCTCTTTCTAGGAATTGCTTCCCAATGTATTCGCCTCTTCAGGCACATTTTCAATCAATAAAAGTCGTTATTCAGATAAATAGCTCTTTGGTTTTTATTTTTACTGTTTTGTTTGCAAAAATGTCCGAATTTTTGATAAGCATTGCATATAAGAACATGAAGGCTACACAATAACGTGCAAAAGTGATGAAACATTTGAAAATCATTTTGAATGTTGAGGACACTTGAGCGTATCTTGTCCATGTATCCCCTGGGGGCATTTTGTTGTGTTGTTTTTCAGGATTGGCATCTGTGAGGACGTTTCCTCAGCAGATATTTTCCCCAAGCAAGTTTGGAAGCTATCAGAGCTATGTTCCCCTGCGAAGATGTCTGTGGATAGTGCTTTCTTTTCCCCAACAGATCTAAGGATTGCCCATCCCCAGCAGGCCTGTATTTGCCGATTTCCTCCCCGAGTGAGGCCGTTTCATTGAAATTTATCTCCAGCATTTATCCTATCTGTGGACTGAAGGATATCCCCAGCGGAATTTACCTCCCCCCAGCAGCAGCGCTATTCTCCAACATGAGTGAGAAGTCGTTGCTCTCCCTGCAGAGTCTCCCCGCAGAGTTGGAGTGCCCAATCAGTTTTGGCTCCCCAGCCGGAGTTTTTCATCATTTTTGCATCTTGCATGTAGTGATCATTGCATCCTCAAAACTGCGTAGCATTCCCATTCAATAGGGAGCATTACGCCATAGAAAAATTCAAACATATGCATTCATGTGTTAACTCAACCAGACCGTATCCCCGGCAGAGGCGGATCATTTCATTCAACATCAGCACAGCAAGCCTGCTACAGTTGCTCTTGACAGCATTCAGGATTGATATCCCCACAGAGGTTTATTACCTCACCCGTTGGTGACAGAAAGTTTGTTTCTCCCCAGTGGGACCCCCAGCAAGTGGTCAACCTTGCCTTGACATATCTAAGAAGTCGCTTGCGATACCGGTAAGTGCCATGTCAGCACCCGCGTATGTCTCTTTGTTTGGTGTCGGTAAACACCATTGTTTCGGTGTCTGTAAACATCGGGTTTTCATCCCAGTCATCAGTAAATGTCTGGTCATCATTTTTGGTGTCGGTAAACACCATTGTTTCGGTGTCTGTAAACATCGGGTTTTCTCCCCAGTCATCGGTAAATGTCTGGTCATCATTTTTGGTGTCGGTAAACATCATCTTTCGATGTCGGTAAACATCGAGTCTTTTCTGCAGTCATCGGTAAATGCCTGATAATCCCCAGCTAGAAATCCCCAGTAGAGTCATCTGTAAATGCCCTATCTGGTTTCCAGTTGCAAATATTTGTTTTTCCCTTAGTGAAGTGTTCCCCAGTCATCGGTAAATGTCTGGTCGTTTTTGGATGTCGGTAAACATCATCTTTCGATGTCGGTAAACGTCGAGTCTCATCCCAGTCATCGGTAAATGTCTGGTCATGCTTTGTTTCCTTGTTGATAAAATCAAGATCCCCAGAAATCGTCGGTAAACGTTTTGTCTGATTACACCACAAAGATTTTGTTCCTCCCCAAGTGGAGACGCCATCGGTGAATGGCCCTGTATGCTTCGATATCGGTAAATATTGAATGCCCAATTTTATCCGCCATCGGTAAATGGCCCCGTTTTCTTCGATATCGGTAAATATCGGATCCCCAGTTGAAGTAGCCATCGGTAAATGGTCGAGTTGAAGTTGATATCGGTAAATGTCAAGTTTCTTTGAAGTCACCATCGGTAAATGGTCTTGTCTCTTTTTACATCAGAGTTGTTTCTCAGCAGCCATCGGTAAATGGTCTTGCTGAAGTTGATATCGGTAAATATCAAGTTACCATCTTCTAACCATCGGTAAATGGTTTCGCCTTTCTGAAGTTGTCAATTGCAGGCGTCATCGGTAAATGACGTGGTTCTTCTTGTATCATATCCAGTCGGTGCAAATTTCTACGGTTCTTGGTATTCAATCCCTGTGTACCCTGAAAGTCTGACAGCCGTTGCTATCATCCATTCGGGTTCCCAGCTGATTGAATAGGGGCAGCTGTAACACCTCAAATTTGCACCTATCATTGTACATACATTCTCATATTAGGTCATAACATAACATGGTCCACTGCATAACATTGCATTGTCCTATTTGCCTCAAGTGCAAGCCAATCAAGAGAATTAGGTCAAACTGGTCAGGAGATCAGTCAGTCAAGCAAGCAAGTGCATTTCTCAAGGAGCCAAGGCCCTAGGGTTGGTCCAACATGTTCAAATGACTTGGGGATCCATTTGAAGTGTTTCGGTCAAAGATTGGATGTTCAGAAGTCATCATTCAGTGCACAATCAGTCAGAAACCCTAAAAGTCAACTGTTGGTCAACTGTCCATTTAATCAGTGATTTGATGGTTGGATTTGGTTTGAGAGGTCTCATTCATGTCCAAATAGGCCTCATATATCATGTCAAACACCATCATGGAAGAATTTGAAGCCAGATCAGAAATTTCCAAAAATGGAAACTGGACCTGTAACTGAAACTTACCAAAAATGGAAAGTCTTGATCCTCAAACTTACATCATGATACAAGCTTCAAATGAATTTTTGCCCAACATGAAAGTTTAAGATCTTGTTCTCCCATTTCCAAAAAGTCCAAGAACACTCAATTCCCATGTATGGTTGGCAAGTTATGATCAATTCATTTTCAAAAATTCTTGAACTTCAAAAGGCCATATCTCTCAAACCATTTGGCCAATTTGGGTGGGTTTTTTTCCTACAAGTCACATTTGATCCCCTCTTTCCAAAAATGTAACTTTCATGTACCAAAACTTCACCAATCAAAATGGCATTTTTGGACCTACTTGAATTAATTTTAAGTAAGGTGAAAAAGTGAAGTTTTAAATTAATCATTTCCCACCATTCCTACTATCCAAACATGATCTGAAAATGCATTTGAAACTTGTTGGAACTCCTTTTTGTGCAAGTACATACAGCCATGCCCTAGTTGCTTGAAAATTGGCAAAAGTACAACTTTCAACCACTCTACTCCATACTTTCATGAACCATGCCTTGTACCACAAAACAGAGATTTTGGAGAGGATTTTCTGTCATATTGAAACCACTACTAGCTGCACAAACCAACAGAACTAACTCATGCTAAAAAACTCATTCTTGGCCATTTTCTCAAAATCTGCAAAAAACTCAAAGTAACCAGAGCAAGCTTTGTTGGTTTTCATCACTCAAACAACATTGTGGACCTGTTGCAACCACTTTCCTCCATCTGTAAGCTCCCCTCCTAGCACTGTTCTCAAAGAGCTCAACCATGGCAGATGGGATTTCAGGCACAAGCAAGCATCCATGAACCAAACTATCTTCACCAACCATCATTGGGAGGACCTTGCTTCATCTGTTTCGAGTCAAAACCATCAAAAAACCACTGCACCACGACTGTTCTTCAACCTTGGTGAGTTTTTCGAGTTCCACCATTCTTAAAACTATTACATGCTCTAGTTAGGTCTTTTCATGCTGAGCATAACAGTGGTTGTGTTTTTAAAAATGGTTGAGTAATGGTTGAGTTATGTTGAAATGAAGATGGATGGTTCAAACTTGTTTTGCTTGTTTCTTATTGCCCAGCTTGTTTTAGTGAAAACCATGGAAGGATTTGGACTGTAGGTTGTGTGCTGATCATGATGCTAGGTTTAATTCCCATTTTTGGGATTTTTGTTCATCATTGACGATGAACAGTGGCTGTAGCATGAGAAAACCCTAGCTTTGCCCAGAAATTGCATGCGTGGCTGTTGCTGTTTCGTTTCTGCGCCTGATTTCACTGTTCCAACCCACACTGACCAATGAAAATATTTCCTTTCCCTGGCCAAAACGCGGCCGTTTGGTTAAGTGGCGCAGCTATTTACAAAAATGCCACCGGTCGTGGCACATGACCTATTAAACCCATGTTGTTTTTTCATTTTATTCCATTTTTGATCACCAACTTACAAAAATCATAACTTGTTCATTTTTAATCCAAATTTCATGGGATTTTTTGCATTATCTTCATCATGATCTCTACTTTTTTATCATAATTCTTCCAGAATTTTGTGATCAATGGATTTTAATTTGTATGAGGGTTTGTGACATGTATGCATATTTTGTACACTTTGCCAAAACATTTGTGAAATGATGATGCTTTATCCAATGGCTCCCAAATTTTTTGTGCTTAAACTAGACACACTCATGGTGATTTTGGTGTAGAGTTTGTGAATTTATCATTGCTGGTTTGTGAGTTATGATTTTTTGAATTAGGGTGTGACAATTTGTGTCACACCATTGATGTCCAACTTCATGATTTTCATTACCATGCTTCTTGACCTCGAATTGATTTGATTTTTTGCATGAACCTACTCTTGTATGTCTAGTTTACATGTGAATTTTCTTGGAATTATTTGTAGCATCTCCTAATTGTTTGAGATTTTCTCCCTTGCTTGGTCATATGTTGACTTTTTGTGACACTTGTTCCCATTTCATTTGTGAAATTCTCATACTTAATTAGATGGACATGAAATTTTACATGAGATAACTAGACATCCTCATCTTTGCCATGGTTTTAGTCCCATTCATTTATCATACACCATCTCTGATTTATGATTTTTCTAAGTTGATGCATGTTTGGTTGACTTCTTTGAGCATGTTCAAAATTGCTTTGACATTCTGATTTTCATTGACTGCCTTCCACTTGTCCAAATGAGATGAAATTTGACATGCATACTATGCTATGGATTGTGATTGACCATGATTTATTTGGTGATTTTTGGAAATGTTTAAGATTGCTTTTGAGTTAAGTCTTGCTGTTGACTTCTATGAGCTTCTGTTTGCTATGCCTTGACCTAATTTGCTCATGAAATGATGATGATGATTGATATGAATGTGAACCCAACTGGTTGTGTTTCTTGATTGTTTGAACATGATTTTGGACATTTGCCATCTGCTGTTTTGACTTTCTCATTCTCTTTTGACCCTAGGCTTGCCCTAGTGGTCCTGTTACTCACATTTGAGCTCATGTTTTCAGGTTGACCAACAAATGACCAATGAGATCAATTTCTTTTGATTGAGCTTGCTTGAATATCATTGTCTAACTTGTGTGTTTTGTAGGTGGCTTGGCTCAAGCCTTAAGCCCCGTGCCTTGCACATTCATTTGCTTCTGACTAACTGTTAATGTCTGTTTCCTTTTGTTTTGAAGTTGCATACTGATGTCTGCTTGACTATTTCAGGTGCTTTTAGTTGCTCAGTTCCTTGTGAACTTTTGCTTTGCTTTGCTTGTATAAGCAATTTGCATTGAGGTATAACTTCCTAACTTCATGTAGTCTGGAAGACCTGGCCTGTTACTTGGCCAGGCAACTGTCTGAAGTCCTCCTTAAGAGGCAATGTTTGTGTATGTTTAATTTGTCCTTGTACAGAGTCAAAGACCTCCTAAGTGAAGAGGCAATTGGCAGAACCAAGGGATAAGCAACCTATCCCCTGCTATTCAGTGTGTCTTCTGTTTTGCTCACACCACTGTGTTGATGCATTTCAGATAAAAACCCAAGATCTTGTGCAATTGCACAGTTGAGTCAGTATCAGATGTGTAGAAGGGTTCCCACTTTCTGAACCCACACATTCTTGTCTTAAGCTCTCCCAGGCCAGGGATAAGAGCTGTGAAGTCTTATCTTCACTCACCTTTCATCTGCTTCACCTTAGTCTCTCAATGGCAAGGTTAAGAGCACATTCACCCAGTTCCAGAGGTTTGTTTGTCGAGGTTGATATGACCCCTCGACTAAAACCTAGCCTTGTTTGAGCCCCTTGCTTGTGTATAGTGTGTGTTATCTGTGCTTGTAGGATGGTTTGACTTGCTTCCTGTGCAAGTTAGGATTGTTTGACTTGCTTCCTGTGCAAGCTAGGTGTGTGTGTGGCTTGCTTCCTGTGCAAGTCATGACTAGGATAGGCTGGCTCCCCGTGCCAGTTAGCTAGAAACCTTAACTTAGGGATGATTTGCATGATAACATCTAGGCTCGAGTCGTAGTCTCCCTAGTTGTGTCTCCCTCTATTATCTGGTTAGGCTAGTCCTTTTTCCCTCTGTAGGGGAACTACGTCGCCCTGATCCTCATACCAGATGAGATACGTAGGCAGGAGATGAGCAGATCTCTCCGGGCGCCTGTGTCTTTGTTTTGTCTTGTTGTGTGCTTGGAAGCTGATGTAAGTCCATCGAGTGGCATTTGGGTTCCAGTGTGCGTGTGTTTGGTTCGGATGCTGATGTAAGTCCAGTGATTGGCATTCATGCTCCACGTTTGCCTCTTTGTGTGTGTCTTTGGTTCGGATGCTGATGTAAGCCCAGTGATTGGCATTCAGGCTCCATGTTTGCCTTTGCCTGTGTTTGCTTGTGTGCGTGTCAGCCGAGCTACGAATGCTCTGATTCTTCTCCCGTCCGAGGAGATACGTATGCATAGGATGCGATATCCTAGCGAGCATGTGTCGTTTCCCCAGTCCGAACTACTTCGACTCTGATGTCTATGCCTGATAGACTAAGTAGGCCCAGGATGCGACATCCTGCCGAGTCAGTTTCAGTCTGTTTTCTTGTGTCTCTTTCAGCCAGTGTGTGTGTGTTTGAGCAGTGTTTTAGCAACCAATTTTCCTTCCTATTGTGCGTGGATCCCGTCGAGTACGACGGATGCGTAGGGGTGCTAATACCTTCCCTTCGCCTAACCGACTCCCGAACCCATTCTCTTTGGTCGCGAGACCATGTTCTTTCCCAGGTTTACTCTGAGCGTTTCCTTTCCCTCTTTTGGGATAAATAACGCACGGTGGCGGCTCTGTTGTTCTTGTTTTCCCGCCGGTCTTTCGCTTGATGCGACACCAACAGGACTCTTAGAGAAGGAATCTCCACTTCAACAGGTAGGACTGCTTCCATACCATACACAAGGGAGTAAGGGGTTGCCCCGGTCGATGTACATACTGAAGTACCGTACCCATGCAAGGCGAAGGGTAGCATCTCATGCCAATCTCTGTACGTAACGACCATCTTCTGCACAATCTTCTTTATGTTCTTATTTTCCGCTTCAACAACACCGTTCATCTTAGGGCGGTAAGGGGAAGAATTGTGATGTTGAATGTTGAAGTTCTGGCATAACTCCTTCATCATTTTGTTGTTGAAATTAGAACTATTATCAGTAAAGATTCTTTCGGGAATCCCATAGCGACAAATGATTTCTTTCTTGATGAATCAGGCAACCACATGTCTGGTGACATTCGCGAACGATGCTGCTTCGACCCACTTGGTGAAATAGTCGATGGCAACAAGGATGAAGCGATGCCCATTGGAGGCGGTCGGCTCAATCTTTCCAATCATATCGATGCCTCACATAGAAAAAGGCCACGACGAAGACATCACATTCAAAGGATTTGGCGGCACATGCACCTTATCAGCATAAATCTGGCATTTATGGCACTTCCGAGCATATTTGAAACAATCAGATTCCATGGTCATCCAGTAATAACCTGCTCTCAACAATTTCTTAGCCATTGCATGTCCGCCGGCATGAGTACCGAAGGAGCCTTCATGAACTTCCTGCATTAACATGTCTGCTTCGTGTCTGTCCACGCATCTGAGCAAACCCATGTCGAAGTTCCTCTTATACAGAACATCGTCTTTGTTCAAGAAGAACTGCCTGCCAATCTTCTCAAAGTCTTTCTATCATTGTTGGATGCCCCTGTAGGGTACTCTTGATTCTTCAGAAAGCACTTGATGTCGTGATACCAGGGCTTGTCATCAACTACCAGTTCATCAGCAAACACATACGCGGCCCTATCAAGGCGCATCACGTCGATCTTGGGAGCATGGTTCCAACGGATCACCGTGATCATGGAGGATAGAGTAGCAAGAGCATCTGCCATCTAGTTCTCATCACGAGGTATATGGTATAGCTTTATTATTGTGAAGAAAGTCAACAGTCTTCTCGTATAATCTCTATAGGGGACCAGAGTAGGCTGGAGAGTGTTCCAATCACCATTCACTTGATTGATTACCAGAGCTGAATCTCCGAAGATGTCCAAAGTCTTGATTCTCAAATCAATGGCTTGCTCAATACCCAAGATACAGGCTTCATACTCAGCTTCATTATTGGTGCACTTGAAAGTCAGACGAGCGGTGAAAGGCATGTGGGCACCTTTCGGAGTTGTAATGACAGCACCAATTCCACTTCCTCTGGCGTTGACGGCCCCATCAAACATTAAAGTCCACTTTTCGTCTGGATCAGGTCCCTCTTCAACAACTGGCTCTTCACAATCTTTCATCTTGAGGAACATGATGTCTTCATCTGGAAAATTAAACTTCATCGGCTCATAATCTTCAACCGGCTATTGAGCAAGATAGTCTGACAAAATACTCCCCTTGATGGCTTTCTGGGAAGTATACTGGATGTCGTACTCTGTCAGTACCATTTGCCAACGAGCAAATCTTCCGGTGAGAGTTGGCTTCTCAAATATATACTTGATTGGATCCATTTTGGAGATCAATAAGGTTGTGTGAGACAACATGTATTGTCTCAATCGCTTAGCAGCCCATGCAAGTGCACAACATGTTTTTTTCAAGCATTGAGTATCTCGACTCGCAATCTGTGAATTTCTTACTCAGGTAGTAGATGGCATGCTCTTTCCTACCTGTCTCGTCGTGTTGATCGAGAACACAACCCATAGAATTGTCCAGTACTGTCAAATACATAATCAACGGTCTCCCTGGGACCGGAGGCACAAGGATAGGAGGATTCTGCAAATACTCTTTTATCTTCTCGAACGCCCTTTGACAATCATCATTCCACCTGATAGCCTGATCTTTTCTCAACAATTTGAATATTGGCTCACACGTGGCTGTTAGGTGAGAGATGAACCTTGCAATGTAGTTCAACCTCCCTAAGAAACCACGGACTTGTTTCTCTGTTCTTGGCTCAAGCATTTCCTGTATCGCTTTCACTTTGGCCGGATCCACCTCAATCCCTTTTCCGCTAACAACAAAACCCAGTAGTTTTCCAGATCTCACCCCAAAAGTACACTTGTTTGGATTAAGCCTCAGCTTGAATTTCCTCAAACGCTCAAACAGTTTCTGCAAATTCACCAAATGTTCTTCTTCTGTCTGAGATTTGGCAATCATATCATCAACATAAACCTCGATTTCATGATGAATCATATCATGGAACAGAGTCACCATCGCTCGCTGATATGTTGCTCCGGCATTTTTCAGACCAAACGGCATCACCTTGTAGCAGAAGGTGCCCCATGGGGTTATGAATGTTGTCTTCTCCATGTCTTCTGGTGCCATCTTAATTTGATTATATCCAGAAAAGCCATCCATGAAGGAGAATACCGAGAACTGAGCCGTGTTATCCACCAAAACGTCAATGTGTGTTGTTCAGATCCCGGTAGTCAACACACATCTGTACCTTTCCATCCTTCTTAGGTACCGGAACGATATTTGCAACCCATGGCGGATAATTTGTGACTCCTAGAAACCCTGCATCCAACTGTTTTTGCACTTCTTCCTTTATCTTGACAGCCATCTTTGGTCTTATTCTTCTGAGCTTCTACTTGACCGGAGGACAACCTTCTTTGAGCGGCAAGCGATGTACCACAATGTCTGTGTCAAGCCCTGGCATGTCCTGATAAGACCAAGCGAAGATGTCAACATACTCTTGCAGCAATTCAATCAACCCCTTCTTCACATTGTCTTCCAAAGCAGCCCTTATCTTGATTTCTCTCTTGGCGTCCTCGGTGCCGAGATTAATCACTTCAACAAACTCTTGATGCGGTTGAATGACCCTTTCCTCTTGTTTTAATAACCTGATAAGTTCTTCAGGGAGTTCACAGTCTTCATCAACCTCTTCTTCAACTTGAAAGATTGGATTTTCAAAGTCGAAGCGAGCCATAGAAGAACCGCTATCAATAGGATCCAGTGATGTGCATTTCTCCAGACAAGTGGCTTGGACAATCTCCTCAGAAGACCAATTATTGAGAACTTCACCCGGGATCCTCGGACACACCCAGTTATCGATGTCGCAATCACTATCCCCATCTTCATTGTTGACCGCAGAGACTAATTTGACTTCTCCTTCAACCATGTTAACGTTGGCTCCACCATGCTGGGGAATGGGATTGTTGACGACATTAGGAGTTGGTGCAAAGTTAACGGCCTTCGAATCAATGAGGTCCTGAACTACATGCTTAAAAGATTTGCAGTTCTCAATATTATGGCCAGGTGCCCCAGAGTGGAAGCTACACCTAGCGTTGGCGTCATAACCCACCGGAAGCCTACCAACGGGAGGAGCCAGAGTGCGCAACTGCATAAGTTGTAGTTGTTGAAGACTAGAAAGCAACTGAGCGTACGACATTGGAAGAGTGTTGAAACGCCGGTCCATCGTCCTTGGCCTCGATTGATAAGCGGGTCTGTTACCCGGTTGTTATGGTTGGTACTGAGCTGGTTGACGCCGTGGTTGTTGTTGTTGTAGTGGTGCTGCAGCTGGAATGGTCACAGCCGCAACATACGGTTGCTGATGATAGTTCTGAAAGTTATTCCTCCGGTTATCCCTGTTCTGATAAGAAGATATGGCACTTGCATCCCCTTCTCTCATCTTCTGTCCCTGAATGAACGACTTCTTCACCCCTGATGAGGATCCACCTCCACTCTGGGTCTCGTATGTCTTCAGGTAATTCTCCACCCTCTCTCCGGTAGAGACTACATCAGCAAAATTGGAGGCATTACAACCCACCAGGCGCTCCAAATAAGGTCCTGGCAGAGTGTTCATGAATATGTTAGCCATTTCCTTCTCCAACATAGGAGGTTGAACACGGGAAGTTGTTTCTCTCCAGTGTTGAGCATATTCTCTGAAGCACTCATTGCTTTTAAGAGACAAATTTTAAAGTTGGGTTCTGTCCGGAGCCATGTCTGCATTATACTGATACTGCTTCACGAAAGCCTCAGCCAAATCCCTCCAGCAACGGATGTGGGCTCTGTCCAGCCTCATATACCATTCCAGGGATGCCCCAGCTAGGCTGTTGTAGCACCTCAAATTTGCACCTATCATTGTACATACATTTTCATATTAGGTCATAACATATCATGGTCCATTGCATAGCATTGCATTGCCTCTTTTGCCTCAAGTGCAAGCCAAGCAAGAATTAGGTCAAACTGATCAGGAGATCAGTCAACCAAGCAAGCAAGTGTGTTTTTCATTGAGCCAAGGCCTCAGGGTTTGTCCAACAAGTTCACATAACTTAAGGATGCATTTGAAGTGTTCAAGTCAAGGGTTGAAGGCTCAGAGGTCATCAGTTCATACATAGACAGTCAAAAAACCCTAGACAGTCAACTGTCAGTCAAAGCAGTGGATGGTGGCCATTCTTGTGGAATTTGGGCACCATGATCAATAATCAAGAGTTCATACAACTTGGGACATCATTTGAAGTCAAGTTCTCAAGGAATTAGGGTTTGGAAGTCATCAGTCAATGCACAATCAGTCAGAAACCCTAAAAGTCAACTGTTGGTCAACTGTCCATTTAATCAGTGATTTGATGATTGGAATTGGTTTGTGAGAGCTCATTCATGGCCAAATAGTCCTCATATATCATGTCAAACACCATCATGGAAGAATTTGAAGCCAGATCAGAAATTTCCAAAAATGGAAACTGGGCCTGTAACTGAAACTTGCCAAAAATGGAAAGTCTTGATCCTCAAACTTACATCATGATACAAGCCTCAAATGAATTTTTGCCCAACATGAAAGTTGAAGATCTTGTTCTCCCATTTCCAAAAAGTCCAAGAACTCTCAATTCCCATGTGTGGTTGGCAAGTTATGATCGAATCGATTTCAGAAAATCTTGAACTTCAAAGGGCCATATCTCCCAAACCGTTTGGCCAATTTTGGTGGGGTTTTTTCCTACAAGTCACATTTGATCCCCTCTTTCCAAAAATATAAATTTCATGAGCCAAAACTTCACCAATCAAAATGGCATATTTTGACTTTTCTTATTTAAATGCAAGTTTGACCAAGAGTTGACTTTTTGATTTAAACATTTTTTTAACATTTGGCCAATTGGAGCAGCTCAGAAATATCATTTTAAGTGTGTTTGCAAGATCAAATTATGCAGTACTTGCACCCATCATGAATCCATACTTGGTTGCTTGAATTGTAAGGAAAGTACAAATTCACCATGACTATCCATGCTATCCACCATACCACACTTTGTACTCCCAAACAGAAACTTAAACCTCATTTTTTTTGTCATTTGAGACCTCATCTTGCAGCCTAAACCAACAACAATAGAAGGCCATGCTTAGTTGCTAAAAATTGGGCAAAAGTACACTTATCCATACTTCCAAACCATGCTTTGTGCCATAACCATAACAACCTATCTCCTCATCATATTTTCTGCATATTGAGGACAGTAGCAGTACAGCAGGAACCATTCTTTCACTCATCTTAATCCACCTTGCTTTGGGACTGTTGGAAAAAAGCTGTAAAAGAACCCCATATCCTCCATGCTTCCACACCTTACCTTGTACTGTCCAGCAAATGCAGGATTTTTCTGTCATTGTGAGGACTGGCAGCAGCAATAGATAGCACACAAAACCAAACACTAACTGATACACAAATGCCCACTCTCTCACTTGGCATGGACCTCCACAAAAAAACTGCAAGATTTTGCTTAAAATAGAAGCAACAGAACACAGCATAGGGAAGCATGATTTCCTGCTACAGCAGCCACAAACCACAAGACCACAGACCAAACACCTTCACTCATTTTCCAACCTCATCCTTGCTTGCTATTGGCATTTTATCATGGGCTGTCAAACAAAAGCTGACAAAAAGGAACTAAACTGGCCTTGCCTAATACCATGTCTTCCATTATTTTCCTGTCATTAAACAACCGGTAGCAGTAGCAGCAAGGGCAGCATCACAAGACCATTTTGGCCAAGGCAAATTGATAGGGCAAACCTCATTCACTCAAACTCTCTCACTTGGCATTTTGATAAAATTACAAAGTCTGTCCAAGGAATTAAGAAGAGTTTGGCTTGGCTTTGCTTAAAGAAAAACTGCATTGATCTTTTGCTTTGGCATTCCAAACTTTTCTGTCCAAACACTAAAATGACCAAGCCTTGTATTGATTTTCACCATCATTTTCATCATGTCACACCACCAGTAGCCACCAACCAAACCAGAGAACTTCATTGATGCACACTCACTCCAAAGCCTCACTTTGCCATTTCATCATTTTGCCAAGCCTTGCCAACACAACCAACCTACCACAGCAGGAAAAGCATGACTGACTCACTAAAAAGATCTCACTTTTGCTGTTGCACAGAAAAGGCTGTCAAAAGAATTTCTAAAAGAACTTAAGCATGGCATTTTTGATTCCACATCCATATTCATCATTGTGAAGCAAGTAGCAGCCAACATCCTGCAGCAGAAAATCATTGATGGACCTTGCCCTCACCTTGCTATTTTTCTGTCCAAACATAACAAACTGAGCTTAGCTTGACAGCATTTTTTTTTCCTCACCATTTCCTAACACAAACCACAAACCCTTGGCTATTCCTCTCAAAAACCACATTTTCCAAAATCTGTCCAAGAGTACTTCCAAAAAAACCTAGCCTGGCCCTGCATTCCACCACCATCCAACAGCAAACATTAGCAACCTAGCAACCTTCATTTTCCATACTGTCAAACCCTGCATTGCATCTTCAAAAACCTGCTAACCAACAGATCAACCAAGAGGCCTAAATCATCCTGACTGCACTCACTCTTTGTTTTGCATCTCAATCTTCTGTCAAGAACCTCTAGGGACCAAACCCTGCAGCATCCAACAGCAGAAAATCATTCATCTTGTTTTGGCCAAACTCCAAAAACTGTCAACCAACACACTAGCAGGGGTTATGTTTATTTCATCTGTCATGTTAAAAACACACTAGCATCATCAAACCAACAAGAAATAGCATTGGTTCTCTCATTCACTCAAAAATCACACCTTGGCACTTTTTCATTTTTCAGTCCACAAACTCCAAACACCTTGACCTTGTTTTGTTGGTTCATCATCAAGGCAACATCATGAGCACATTGCAATCACATTTTTCACACTTGGAAGCATTTGTTCTAGCACTGTTTTAGAAAAGGCCTCAGCCATGACAGTCCAAGATTGATGCCAAAAACAAGCCATCTCAAGCAAAGCTAACTTCATCAATCATCATCTGGGACCCTAAGGTGCAGCTGTTGCACTTCAATAACATCCAAAAGCATCTGTACACAACTGCCCTTCAAAAATAGGTATGGATTCGACCCTCCCCTTTTGTCAAATTGATACATGATTTTAAAAGGTCTTTCAATGCTGAGTTTAGTGATGCTTTCATTTTTTGAAATGGTTGCTTATGCATGAGGTTATTTGGAAAACAAGTTTGATGTCAAATTTGTCTTTTGCTCGATTCTTGGCTTGTGTAGTGTTTTAATGAAAAATGATGGTGGATTCATGTTGACCTTGCCATGCTGATCATTTCCATATATTCAATTTTGATTTTTGGGCAAGATTGTGAAATCATGATTTTTGAACATGAACCCTAATCCCCAAATGCATTTTGCCCAGTTTTTTTGTCCATTTTCGTGCATGCATGGTTGGTTTCCCTCGTCCAATCAGAACATTTCAATTCTTGCCCAAAACGACAGTGTTTGGATAAGTGAATCATGATATTACAACTTTGCCATTCTTGCTCCATTTATTTCATGTTAATTTCCCATTTTGATATCCCATCTTACAAAAATCATAACTTGCTCATTTTTGATCCAATTTGAATGGGATTTTTTGTGTTGTGTTCATCATGATCTCTACTTTTTTATCATTATTTTTCCAGATTTTTTGGATGAATGGTTTTTAAATGGCCTTAGGGTTTGTGACATGTGACCAAATTTTGTACACTTTGCCAAATCATTTGTGAAATGATGAGAATGTATCCAATGGCTCCCAAATTTTTTGTGCTTAAACTAGACACACTCATGGTGATTTTGGTGTAGATTTTGTGAATTTATCTTGTGTGGTTTGTGAGTTATGATTTTTTGAATTAGGGTGTGACAATTTGTGTCACACCATTGATGTCCAACTTCATGATTTTCATTACCATGCTTATTGACCTCCAATTGACTTGATTTTTTGCATAAACCTACTCTTGTATGTCTAGTTTACTTGTGAATTTTCTTGGATTTATTTGAACAATTTTCCATTTGTTTGAGATTTTCCTTCCCTGCCTAGTCAAATGTTGACTTTGTGTGACACATGTTCCCATTTCATTTGTGAAATTCTCATACTTTATTAGATGGACATGAAAGTTTACATGAGATAACTAGACATCCTCATCTTTGCCATGGTTTTGGTCCCATTCATTTATCATACACCATTCTTGATTTATGATTTTTCTAAGTTGATGCATGTTTGGTTGACTTCATTGAGCATGTTCAAAATTGCTTTGACTTTCTGATTTTCATTGACTGCCTTCCACTTGTCCAAATGGGATGAAATTTGACATGCTTACCATTCTATGTGTTAGGTTTGATCATGTTTTATTTGGTGATTTTTGGAAATGTTTAAGATTGCTTTTGAGTTAAGTCTTGCTGTTGACTTCTATGAGCTTCTGTTTGCCATGTCTTGACCTAAATGGTTCATGAAATGATGATAGTGATTGATATGGATGTGAACCCAATTGGTTGTGTTTCTTAATTGTTTGAACATGATTTTAGATGCTTGCCCTTTGCTGTTTTGACTTTATCATTCATTTTTGACCCTAGGCTCGCCCTAGTGGTCCTGTTACTCACCTTTGAGCTTGTGTTTTCAGGTTGACCATCAAATGGCCATTGAGACCAATTCTTTTGATTGAGCTTGCTTAGAAATCATTGTCTAACTTGTTTGTTTTGTAGGTGGCTTGGCTCACATGCCTTAAGCCTTGTGCCTTGCACATCCATGTGCCTCTAATTGACTGTTGGTGTCTGTTTCTGTTTGTTTTGTTTGAAGTTGCATACTAACATCTGCTTGACTGTTTCAGGTACTTTAGTTGCTTAGTTCCTTGTGAACTTTTTGCTTTGCTTTGCTTGCATAAGCAATTTGCATTGAGGTATGTCTCTTTTACTTCATGTAGTCTGGAAGACCTGGCCTGTTACTTGGTCAGGCAACTGTCTGAAGTCCTCCTTAAGAGGCAATGTTTGTGGATGTTTACTTTTGTCCTTGCATAGAGTCAAAGACCTCCTAAGTGAAGAGGCAATTGGTGGAAGGTAGGGATATGCAATCTATCCCCCACTATTCAGTGTGTCATCTGCTTTGCTCACACCACTGTGTTGATGCATTTCAGATACAAACCCAAGATCTTGTACAATTGTACAGTCGAGTCAGTTTTAAATGTGTAGAAGGGTTCCCACTTTCTGAACCCACACATTCTTGTCTTGAGCTCTCCCAGGCCAGGGATAAGAGCTGTGAAGTCTTATCTTCACTCACCTTTCATCTGCTTCACCTTAGCCCCTCAATGGCAAGGTTAAGAGCACATTCACCCCATTCCAGAGGTTTGTTTGTTGAGGTTGATATGACCCCTTGACTAAAACCTAACCCTTGTTTGAGCCACTTGTTTGTGTATAGCGTGTGCTATCTGTGCTTGTAGGATTGTTTGACTTGCTTCCTGTGCAAGTTAGGATTGTTTGACTTGCTTCCTGTGCAAGTTAGGATTAGTTTAGACTTGCTTCCTGTGCAAGTTAGGTTTTGCTTGGCTTGCTTCCTGTGCAAGTTAAGTGTGTGTGTGGCTTGCTTCCTGTGTGAGCCATGCTTAGGCTAGGTTGGCCCTTGTGCCATTTAGCTAGAAACCTTAACTTAGGGATGATTTTGCATGACAACATCTAGGCTCGAGTCGTAGTCTCCCTAGAGTTGTGTCTCCCTCTGTTATCTGGTTAGGCTAGTCCTTTACCCCTCTGTAGGGGAACTACATCGCCCTGATCTTCATACCAGATGAAGTATGTAGGCAGGAGATTGAGCTGATCTCTCCGGGCGCCCTTTTTTCTTTTTGTGTGAGTTGTCTGACAGTTGCTAGGCTCGAGTGCCTGACTCCTTAGCAATTTGTTGTCTGTGTGTTTGAATGTGTTTGACAGTTATAGGCTGAGTCCCCGACTCCCTATCAACCTGTTGTGTTGTTGTGTGCTTGGAAGCCGATGTAAGTCCATCGAGTGGCATTTGGGTTCCAGTGTGTGTGTGTTTAGGTTCGGATGTCAATGTAAGTCCAGTGATTGGCATTTGGGCTCCACGTTTGCCTCTTTGCGTGTGTTTTAGGTTCGGATGCTGATGTAAGTCCAGCAATTGGCATTCAGGCTCCATGTTTGCCTTCTTGTGTGTGTGTTTTGGTTCGGATGCTGATGTAAGTCCAGTGATTGGCATTCGGGCTCCACGTTTGCCTGTGTTTGTTGGTTTGTGTGCGTGTCAGCCGAGCTACGAATGCTCTGATTCTTCCCCCGTCCGAGAAGATACGTATGCATGGGATGCGATATCCTAGCGAGCATGTGTCGTCTCCCCAGTCCGAACTACTTCGACTCTGATGTCTATGCCTGATAGACTAAGTAGGCCCAGGATGCGATATCCTGCCGAGTCAGTTTCAGTCAGTTTCTTTTGTCTCTTTCAGCCAGTGTGTGTGTGAGTATGAGCAGTGTTTAGCAACCAATTTATCCTTCCTTTTGTGCGTGGATCCCGTAGAGTACTACGGATGCGTAGGGGTGCTAATACCTTCCCTTCGCATAACCGACTCCCGAACCCATACTCTTTGGTCGCGAGACCATGTTCTTTCCTAGGTTTACTTCGAGCGTTTCCTTTCCCTCTTTTGGGATAAATAACGCACGGTGGCGGCTCTGTTGTTCTTTCTTTTCCCGCCGGTTTTTCGCGCGATGCGACAGCTGGCGACTCTGCTGGGGATATACAGAAGTTGACCTATGCTGGTCCATCTTCCCTGAGCGAGTCTCTCCTAGCGCTCTCTAGGTTAGGGCTTTGGTTGCTTTGTGCTGTTATTTATTGCATTCATTGTATATATGTGCATTTATTATTTGCATTTATTGTTTGCATTGATGTTTGCATTCATATTCATCTATTCATCTGGCTGTGTTTCTCTGTTTGGGGTGGGAGTTACTCGAGGTAAAAGGCCCAATACCCAGGCTATGAGTGAAATCTAGGAAACCTAGGAATAGAGTGATTCATGGGAAGCGGGTGGTATGGCGCCACTTAGCGGAACATTGATATCACGAGCAGTTCAGACCCTGGTGGGATATTGTCGTTACATACTTCAAGTGTGTATATGATGGTATTCTGCGAAAGGTTATTTATGCTGCGTTTCTCTCAGCTTTACCCTGGCCTAGACTACGCCCGTGAGTGGGAAGGGTTATTCATTACAGGTACCGTTGGTGACTTTGGTTCTGTTGGTGACTCTAGTTCAGACAACAGTGTGATCAGTTTGACCATAAGTTGGATTTATGTTCTGATCTTGACTGAAGCTTCGACCTAGTCAGAGTTTGCACAACCAGCCAGTCCAGTCTGCATCATGTGCATCATAGCATATTTATTTTTCAAAAGAAACGCAATGAAAAAAATCAGAAAAAAAAAATCAAAAAAAGAAAATTTTCAAGGAACTCAAAGGAGTTTATTTGCAAAAAATTTCAAAACATGAAAAAACCGGGAAAAATTTTTCACCTGATATATCTGAGGAGATATTCTCATATATGATCAAAATGCTAAATGTTTCAAAGTTTGCAAATAAAACCCTCGAATTCCTTTGAAATAAAAACAAGCATATGCATAAACACTTCATGCATCATTTGCATCAGCAGGTTCCGTTCCGGTCTCCTGTCCTGTGGTCTGACCCTGCGATCTTCATTTATTTTGAAGACGCACTTTGCCGGTATTATACCAGAGCCATCTCTGCCAGATTGATGGATCATCCTGAGCAAGAGAATTGTGAACTCAGAGAGATATTTGCCAGACTTTGTACTATTGATGGATTTATTCCTGGTTAACCGATCCCGGGCTGGCATTGGCTACTATTCTGGGGCATGCAATGAGCAAGGTCTGTTCAAGAGTGGAGGATTCGTCCATGACGATCAACTTGAAGAAAAGGATGCTGCTATCTTGGAAGAGGACGCAGGGGATTTGAACAATTTCATCATTCCTGGAGGTGTCTGCCACAATTGGGTCACTGTGGGCTTTTCTACAGTTTTTTTCATAAGTCAGAGTAACAATCACTTTGTTTAAAAACCCTTCTCCCATGCCAAAAGGAGAAGTGATGACATTGTTGGCAACATTTTGTGCAATGATATTTTCATTCAAATAAATTCATGTTAAACATTTGTTTTTCCTTTTGTTTTCCCTTTTCGCTTTTTGCATGAAGTTGGTGATCACAAAAAACCTTTAAAAAACAAGAATAAAAGCAATCTTTTCATCTGCATAACGATTGTCTTGTTTGTTTTTCAAAAAGCTTTTCATCTCTAAATCTTTATGCAGGTTGTTTCTCAAACCCATTGAACATAATGATCGGACGTCATCTCCCAATTTTGAATTCCCTGTATTCGAAGCAGAAGAAGATGATGTTGAAGGGATTCCTGACGAGATTTCCCGACTTCTTGAGCAAGAGAAGAAGACCACTCAGCTGCATCTCGAGAATCAGCAGAACAGCCAACTGGGGCATTATCAAAAACAAAAAAGGAAGAAAAAAAGAAAAAAAGAAAAGAGGAGGGTGCAAAATCAAAAAAAAAAAGAAATCAAAAGAAATCAAAAGAAATCAAAAGAAAGAAAAAGAAAGGAAAGAAATAAAAGAAAATAGCACCCTCAAAGTCCCAAGTTGGCTGATGCTGAATTCGATCAAAAAGAAGAGATCAACTGCCATGTGTCATGGTCAGTCATATCAGCAGAGAGTGAAAAGCATTCGACAAGAAGATCAAGCCTCGTGTGTTCCGAGGAACCTTGTGCTCAAGAAAGTCTTGTCTTTTGTACCCGATTCCAGGGGCAAGTGAACCCCCAAGCTATGAATGTCCATATGTTGTCAAAAGAGCCTCTTCAGGCAGTGTTCTGACACTTACTACAATGGATGAAGAAGTTCACTCGTCCTGTGAATCCTGGTGCAGTCAAGAAATACTTCGCCTAAACAAAAAGAAAAAATCAAACAGCTCGCTAAGTTGAACACCCCAAAGGGCGACTTAGGCAAAAAGGAGCGTCTCGGTGGATTGAAAACCCGAAAGGGCGATCCAGGCAAAAGTTAGAGACATTGAAAAGAAAAAAAAAAAAAGAATTTGCATCCCGCTAGATTGAACACCTCACACTGGGGCAATCTAGGCAAAAATTAGGGATTTGGCAAGTAACTGCACCTTGACAAGACTGTGCTCTATACATGTCATCCGTCAGGAATTCTCGATTCGTCGTCGACTGAAGCTCTGAATACATCGAAAATTCAGAATGGTAGAGGAAAGGTCATTATGTTCAATGTAGCCCTCTCCAATATATATCACCGATTTCAAACTTGTACAGATCCATGGAGTCTCGCCCTTTGCAGACTACCATCCCATCACATTAATTTGAGCTTTTCATCCAATTATTTGCACTCTTATTTGTTTCAACTAAACAAACGTTTTGCATGTTTTAATTGATAAAGTATCATTGTTTTCAAAATAAACAAATTTTTCAAAAAAATTGTTCTTAAACAAAGAGAACGTTCACAATGATGGAAGGATACTTAGGAGACCCACGGTGCTCTCCCGGGGGTGGTATGATTACCAGCAGGTAAGACAATTGTTCGTATCTCGAGCATGACTGTATCTTTGTCCTGCAGAACCTCGTATGGTCTCTCCTCAGTGAATTTGCTCAGTGCAGTGTTGGTTGAAGTTGTTTATCTTCATGTTCCCGGCAGTACAACATTCCTCCTCCAGGTCCCTGTTAGCCCTATTGTGGGGCATCTCCAATATAGGTTTGTTTGAGCCCTACCGTGGGGCATTCCCAGCAAGGTTGCTGTTGAAATATTTTTGTGGGGCAGTTCCCCAAGCAGAGTGTTTGCTGAAGACGTTAGCGTTCCTCTCTCCAGCAGAGCAGTCTTCTCCTCTCCCCGGCAGGCCTATGCTTGCAGATTTCCCCAGTTGAGAATCCCCGCTGAGCGCCTGGCAGTTATTTCCCTCGGGAGCACCCCAGTGGAGTTTATCAATAGACTGTTTGTGTGTTCCTCAACAATTGGGTTTATGATGCTGTTATCTCCAGTATGGCCGTGAGTGTTCATCCCAAGCAGGTTTGTGGGAATTCATCTCCAGTATGATATGACGTGCTATCATCCTCGACAGAGCTTTTACTCTTGCCACTACAGTTGTTCTCTCCGCTAGGATTGTTCTCCTCAGCAGAATGGCGTGGTTTTTCCTCAGCAAGTTCCCCGAGTGGAGCGGGTCTCATGAAATACATCTCCAGCAGTGATTCTCCTACATATGGATTGGTTGGGTCGTCCCTAGTGGAGTAGTATTTATTTCTCCAGCAGAGTTCATCCTACCAGTGGATTGGACGGGTTTCTGTAGTAGACTGATATCTGCATCCCCAGCTGAGTTGATTCTACCCATGGATCGCTTGGGTTATCCCTAGCGAAGTAACAGACGTCCTCCAAAGCAGGGTTTATCCTATCTGAAGATTGGTTGAGTCTTCCTCCCAGTGAAGTCGATTTACCATTCCCCAGCACAGTTCCTGGAGTTCCCCGGTGTTGTCTCTGAAGGAGACGTGTGTTTATGCATTCATCATTTAGATAAGCATAGCATATCGCATCATTAGTGCATAGCATTTCCATAATCATGGGGCATTGTGTAAAGCAAGAAAAAACTCATGCATCAACATTGCAAGCATATCCATTAGCCCTAGGCCGTGGTGACCAGCCGAGATTGGGTTGTTGGAAAGAGTTTAGCATCGCGCCATTGGATCGGCTTCAGAATTGGGTTCATCAGCATGGTCGAGAGGTTGGTGTTTTCCGAACAAGTGATTCCTCAGTCGAGTGGGTATCCCCAGCAGTGTTACTCCCCATTTGTTAGCATCTTGCCAGCTTGGGTCTTTTTCCTTAAGCAGATATGGGTGTGTCTGATCTCTCCATGTAGAGTCTACCCCTTAAGCAGAAAGTGTCAATCTTTTCCTGCCATTTCCCCACTGAGATACATCCTCGTGGATGACGGTTGCTTCCGTTCCCTCCCTGATGGGATGGGTTTTCCCTATTGAGTTCTTTCCTCATTAGGATGAGTCTTGATTCAGTCTGCCTTTTTGGATCGATCCTAAATTGGCTTCTTGTTGACTATCTCTTGTGCTGCCCTGGGGCATAAATGAATAGTCGCTCACTAACCGGCACTCATTCATTTCATCCTCAGCGGAATTTGTTGGCCTCTACCTACGAACCGGTAGCTGTAAGTCCTCTCTTTATGGTCTTCTACCCCCTACCTGGTAGTTGTAAATCCTTTTTCTCACTCTGTCTCTCAGTAGATTCGTTTGTTGGCCTCTACCTACGAACCGGTAGCTGTAAGTCCTATCTTTGTGGTTTTCTACCTACTAGTTGGTAGTTGTAAAATCCCACTTTCATCCCCTTGTTGGAGTTAACCCTTTGTGCTCGCCCTATCGATGACTGGCAACTTTTCCGTGGTTTTCTGCCTACAAACCGGTAGATGTAACCCCCTCTGTGCAGTTATCAGTATCCGGTTTGTGATATTGATATTCTTTCCCCTCTGGATACTTGCCTTGATCAAGCAGTATTGTCCCCATTGGGTCTTCCCCTTCCTTTTGGATACTTGCTCCGAGTTAGCAGCTTTATCCCCTGTTGATTGGTCATCTTTTGCATACCTAGTCTGGTACCCAGATGCCTTTCTTTTCGGTCGATTATTCATTTAACAACCTACAACCCGGTTGTGGATAATCTTCCATGCGAGTGTATTATCTACGTTTTGACGGCTATAGATAATATGTACTTATAATTTTCCGGTATTCAGACCGAAGGAGTTTCCGACGATCAGGTCGATGTACTCATGGCACGAGGCCAATTTTCCGGTATTCAGACCGAAGGAGTTTCCGACGATCAGGTCGATGTACTCATGGCACAAGGCCAATTTTCCGGTATTCAGACCGAAGGAGTTTCCGACGATCAGGTCGATGTACTCATGGCACAAGGCCAATTTTCCGGTATTCAGACCGAAGGAGTTTCCGACGATCAGGTCGATGTACTCATGGCACAAGGCCAATTTTCCGGTATTCAGACCGAAGGAGTTTCCGACGATCAGGTCGATGTACTCATGGCACAAGGCCAATTTTCCGGTATTCAGACCGAAGAAGTATTCTCCTCTCCGTTGGTGTCGATAAACGTCGAGTTTTTCCCGATCATCCGTTGATGATTTGGTTGTGTCCTCCTTCCCAAGTGAAGTATTCTCCTCTCCGTTGGTGTCGATAAACGTCGAGTTTTTCCCGATCATCCGTTGATGATTTGGTTGTGTCCTCCTTCCCAAGTGAAGTATCCTCCTCTCCGTTGGTGTCGATAAACGTCGAGTTTTTCCCGATCATCCGTTGATGATTTGGTTGTGTTCACTCTCCCCAGTAGAGTATTCTCCTTCTCCGTTGGTATCGATAAACGTTGAGTCTCCCTTTCGTCCTATGACGTCTGGTTGAGTTTTCTCCTTCTCCGTTGGTGTCGATAAACGTTGAGTCTCCCTTTCGTCCTATGACGTCTGGTTGAGTTTTCTCCTTCTCCGTTGATGATTGGAATTGGTTTGTGAGAGCTCATTCATGGCCAAATAGTCCTCATATATCATGTCAAACACCATCATGGAAGAATTTGAAGCCAGATCAGAAATTTCCAAAAATGGAAACTGGGCCTATAACTGAAACTTGCCAAAAATGGAAAGTCTTGATCCTCAAACTTACATCATGATACAAGCCTCAAATGAATTTTTGCCCAACATGAAAGTTGAAGATCTTGTTCTCCCATTTCCAAAAAGTCCAAGAACTCTCAATTCCCATGTGTGGTTGGCAAGTTATGATCGAATCGATTTCAGAAAATCTTGAACTTCAAAGGGCCATATCTCCCAAACCGTTTGGCCAATTTTGGTGGGGTTTTTTCCTACAAGTCACATTTGATCCCCTCTTTCCAAAAATATAAATTTCATGAGCCAAAACTTCACCAATCAAAATGGCATATTTTGACTTTTCTTATTTAAATGCAAGTTTGACCAAGAGTTGACTTTTTGATTTAAACATTTTTTTAACATTTGGCCAATTGGAGCAGCTCAGAAATATCATTTTAAGTGTGTTTGCAAGCTCAAATTATGCAGTACTTGCACCCATCATGAATCCATACTTGGTTGCTTGAATTGTAAGGAAAGTACAAATTCACCATGACTATCCATGCTATCCACCATACCACACTTTGTACTCCCAAACAGAAACTTAAACCTCATTTTTTCTGTCATTTGAGACCTCATCTTGCAGCCTAAACCAACAACAATAGAAGGCCATGCTTAGTTGCTAAAAATTGGGCAAAAGTACACTTATCCATACTTCCAAACCATGCTTTGTGCCATAACCATAACAACCTATCTCCTCATCATATTTTCTGCATATTGAGGACAGTAGCAGTACAGCAGGAACCATTCTTTCACTCATCTTAATCCACCTTGCTTTGGGACTGTTGGAAAAAAGCTGTAAAAGAACCCCATATCCTCCATGCTTCCACACCTTACCTTGTACTGTCCAGCAAATGCAGGATTTTTCTGTCATTGTGAGGACTGGCAGCAGCAATAGATAGCACACAAAACCAAACACTAACTGATACACAAATGCCCACTCTCTCACTTGGCATGGACCTCCACAAAAAAACTGCAAGATTTTGCTTAAAATAGAAGCAACAGAACACAGCATAGGGAAGCATGATTTCCTGCTACAGCAGCCACAAACCACAAGACCACAGACCAAACACCTTCACTCATTTTCCAACCTCATCCTTGCTTGCTATTGGCATTTTATCATGGGCTGTCAAACAAAAGCTGACAAAAAGGAACTAAACTGGCCTTGCCTAATACCATGTCTTCCATTATTTTCCTATCATTAAACAACCGGTAGCAGTAGCAGCAAGGGCAGCATCACAAGACCATTTTGGCCAAGGCAAATTGATAGGGCAAACCTCATTCACTCAAACTCTCTCACTTGGCATTTTGATAAAATTACAAAGTCTGTCCAAGGAATTAAGAAGAGTTTGGCTTGGCTTTGCTTAAAGAAAAACTGCATTGATCGTTTGCTTTGGCATTCCAAACTTTTCTGTCCAAACACTAAAATGACCAAGCCTTGTATTGATTTTCACCATCATTTTCATCATGTCACACCACCAGTAGCCACCAACCAAACCAGAGAACTTCATTGATGCACACTCACTCCAAAGCCTCACTTTGCCATTTCATCATTTTGCCAAGCCTTGCCAACACAACCAACCTACCACAGCAGGAAAAGCATGACTGACTCACTAAAAAGATCTCACTTTTGCTGTTGCACAGAAAAGGCTGTCAAAAGAATTTCTAAAAGAACTTAAGCATGGCATTTTTGATTCCACATCCATATTCATCATTGTGAAGCAAGTAGCAGCCAACATCCTGCAGCAGAAAATCATTGATGGACCTTGCCCTCACCTTGCTATTTTTCTGTCCAAACATAACAAACTGAGCTTAGCTTGACAACATTTTTTTTTCCTCACCATTTCCTAACACAAACCACAAACCCTTGGCTATTCCTCTCAAAAACCACATTTTCCAAAATCTGTCCAAGAGTACTTCCAAAAAAACCTAGCCTGGCCCTGCATTCCACCACCATCCAACAGCAAACATTAGCAACCTAGCAACCTTCATTTTCCATACTGTCAAACCCTGCATTGCATCTTCAAAAACCTGCTAACCAACAGATCAACCAAGAGGCCTAAATCATCCTGACTGCACTCACTCTTTGTTTTGCATCTCAATCTTCTGTCAAGAACCTCTAGGGACCAAACCCTGCAGCATCCAACAGCAGAAAATCATTCATCTTGTTTTGGCCAAACTCCAAAAACTGTCAACCAACACACTAGCAGGGGTTATGTTTATTTCATCTGTCATGTTAAAAACACACTAGCATCATCAAACCAACAAGAAATAGCATTGGTTCTCTCATTCACTCAAAAATCACACCTTGGCACTTTTTCATTTTTCAGTCCACAAACTCCAAACACCTTGACCTTGTTTTGTTGGTTCATCATCAAGGCAACATCATGAGCACATTGCAATCACATTTTTCACACTTGGAAGCATTTGTTCTAGCACTGTTTTAGAAAAGGCCTCAGCCATGACAGTCCAAGATTGATGCCAAAAACAAGCCATCTCAAGCAAAGCTAACTTCATCAATCATCATCTGGGACCCTAAGGTGCAGCTGTTGCACTTCAATAACATCCAAAAGCATCTGTACACAACTGCCCTTCAAAAATAGGTATGGATTCGACCCTCCCCTTTTGTCAAATTGATACATGATTTTAAAAGGTCTTTCAATGCTGAGTTTAGTGATGCTTTCATTTTTTGAAATGGTTGCTTATGCATGAGGTTATTTGGAAAACAAGTTTGATGTCAAATTTGTCTTTTGCTCGATTCTTGGCTTGTGTAGTGTTTTAATGAAAAATGATGGTGGATTCATGTTGACCTTGCCATGCTGATCATTTCCATATATTCAATTTTGATTTTTGGGCAAGATTGTGAAATCATGATTTTTGAACATGAACCCTAATCCCCAAATGCATTTTGCCCAGTTTTTTTGTCCATTTTCGTGCATGCATGGTTGGTTTCCCTCGTCCAATCAGAACATTTCAATTCTTTCCCAAAACGACAGTGTTTGGATAAGTGAATCATGATATTACAACTTTGCCATTCTTGCTCCATTTATTTCATGTTAATTTCCCATTTTGATATCCCATCTTACAAAAATCATAACTTGCTCATTTTTGATCCAATTTGAATGGGATTTTTTGTGTTGTGTTCATCATGATCTCTACTTTTTTATCATTATTTTTCCAGATTTTTTGGATGAATGGTTTTTAAATGGCCTTAGGGTTTGTGACATGTGACCAAATTTTGTACACTTTGCCAAATCATTTGTGAAATGATGAGAATGTATCCAATGGCTCCCAAATTTTTTGTGCTTAAACTAGACACACTCATGGTGATTTTGGTGTAGATTTTGTGAATTTATCTTGTGTGGTTTGTGAGTTATGATTTTTTGAATTAGGGTGTGACAATTTGTGTCACACCATTGATGTCCAACTTCATGATTTTCATTACCATGCTTATTGACCTCCAATTGACTTGATTTTTTGCATAAACCTACTCTTGTATGTCTAGTTTACTTGTGAATTTTCTTGGATTTATTTGAACAATTTTCCATTTGTTTGAGATTTTCCTTCCCTGCCTAGTCAAATGTTGACTTTGTGTGACACATGTTCCCATTTCATTTGTGAAATTCTCATACTTTATTAGATGGACATGAAAGTTTACATGAGATAACTAGACATCCTCATCTTTGCCATGGTTTTGGTCCCATTCATTTATCATACACCATTCTTGATTTATGATTTTTCTAAGTTGATGCATGTTTGGTTGACTTCATTGAGCATGTTCAAAATTGCTTTGACTTTCTGATTTTCATTGACTGCCTTCCACTTGTCCAAATGGGATGAAATTTGACATGCTTACCATTCTATGTGTTAGGTTTGATCATGTTTTATTTGGTGATTTTTGGAAATGTTTAAGATTGCTTTTGAGTTAAGTCTTGCTGTTGACTTCTATGAGCTTCTGTTTGCCATGTCTTGACCTAAATGGTTCATGAAATGATGATAGTGATTGATATGGATGTGAACCCAATTGGTTGTGTTTCTTAATTGTTTGAACATGATTTTAGATGCTTGCCCTTTGCTGTTTTGACTTTATCATTCATTTTTGACCCTAGGCTCGCCCTAGTGGTCCTGTTACTCACCTTTGAGCTTGTGTTTTCAGGTTGACCATCAAATGGCCATTGAGACCAATTCTTTTGATTGAGCTTGCTTAGAAATCATTGTCTAACTTGTTTGTTTTGTAGGTGGCTTGGCTCACATGCCTTAAGCCTTGTGCCTTGCACATCCATGTGCCTCTAATTGACTGTTGGTGTCTGTTTCTGTTTGTTTTGTTTGAAGTTGCATACTAACATCTGCTTGACTGTTTCAGGTACTTTAGTTGCTTAGTTCCTTGTGAACTTTTTGCTTTGCTTTGCTTGCATAAGCAATTTGCATTGAGGTATGTCTCTTTTACTTCATGTAGTCTGGAAGACCTGGCCTGTTACTTGGTCAGGCAACTGTCTGAAGTCCTCCTTAAGAGGCAATGTTTGTGGATGTTTACTTTTGTCCTTGCATAGAGTCAAAGACCTCCTAAGTGAAGAGGCAATTGGTGGAAGGTAGGGATATGCAATCTATCCCCCACTATTCAGTGTGTCATCTGCTTTGCTCACACCACTGTGTTGATGCATTTCAGATACAAACCCAAGATCTTGTACAATTGTACAGTCGAGTCAGTTTTAAATGTGTAGAAGGGTTCCCACTTTCTGAACCCACACATTCTTGTCTTGAGCTCTCCCAGGCCAGGGATAAGAGTTGTGAAGTCTTATCTTCACTCACCTTTCATCTGCTTCACCTTAGCCCCTCAATGGCAAGGTTAAGAGCACATTCACCCCATTCCAGAGGTTTGTTTGTTGAGGTTGATATGACCCCTTGACTAAAACCTAACCCTTGTTTGAGCCACTTGTTTGTGTATAGCGTGTGCTATCTGTGCTTGTAGGATTGTTTGACTTGCTTCCTGTGCAAGTTAGGATTGTTTGACTTGCTTCCTGTGCAAGTTAGGATTAGTTTAGACTTGCTTCCTGTGCAAGTTAGGTTTTGCTTGGCTTGCTTCCTGTGCAAGTTAAGTGTGTGTGTGGCTTGCTTCCTGTGTGAGCCATGCTTAGGCTAGGTTGGCCCTTGTGCCATTTAGCTAGAAACCTTAACTTAGGGATGATTTTGCATGACAACATCTAGGCTCGAGTCGTAGTCTCCCTAGAGTTGTGTCTCCCTCTGTTATCTGGTTAGGCTAGTCCTTTACCCCTCTGTAGGGGAACTACATCGCCCTGATCTTCATACCAGATGAAGTATGTAGGCAGGAGATTGAGCTGATCTCTCCGGGCGCCCTTTTTTCTTTTTGTGTGAGTTGTCTGACAGTTGCTAGGCTCGAGTGCCTGACTCCTTAGCAATTTGTTGTCTGTGTGTTTGAATGTGTTTGACAGTTATAGGCTGAGTCCCCGACTCCCTATCAACCTGTTGTGTTGTTGTGTGCTTGGAAGCCGATGTAAGTCCATCGAGTGGCATTTGGGTTCCAGTGTGTGTGTGTTTAGGTTCGGATGTCAATGTAAGTCCAGTGATTGGCATTTGGGCTCCACGTTTGCCTCTTTGCGTGTGTTTTAGGTTCGGATGCTGATGTAAGTCCAGCAATTGGCATTCAGGCTCCATGTTTGCCTTCTTGTGTGTGTGTTTTGGTTCGGATGCTGATGTAAGTCCAGTGATTGGCATTCGGGCTCCACGTTTGCCTGTGTTTGTTGGTTTGTGTGCGTGTCAGCCGAGCTACGAATGCTCTGATTCTTCCCCCGTCCGAGAAGATACGTATGCATGGGATGCGATATCCTAGCGAGCATGTGTCGTCTCCCCAGTCCGAACTACTTCGACTCTGATGTCTATGCCTGATAGACTAAGTAGGCCCAGGATGCGATATCCTGCCGAGTCAGTTTCAGTCAGTTTCTTTTGTCTCTTTCAGCCAGTGTGTGTGTGAGTATGAGCAGTGTTTAGCAACCAATTTATCCTTCCTTTTGTGCGTGGATCCCGTAGAGTACTACGGATGCGTAGGGGTGCTAATACCTTCCCTTCGCATAACCGACTCCCGAACCCATACTCTTTGGTCGCGAGACCATGTTCTTTCCTAGGTTTACTTCGAGCGTTTCCTTTCCCTCTTTTGGGATAAATAACGCACGGTGGCGGCTCTGTTGTTCTTTCTTTTCCCGCCGGTTTTTCGCGCGATGCGACAGCTGTCCTGGAAAAAGTACATAAGCAACTTTTCGTCATCGGAGTATGCAACCATTTTACGGAAATAGGCTTGCACATGGGTCTTCGGGCAAGAGTTTCCATTATATTTGTCAAATATCGGGACCTTGAATTTCGGTGGCACTCTCACACCTGGGACCAACCTCAAGTCAGCAACATCTACTCCTAGAGGATTCTGTCCTTCCACTGCCTTCAACCTCTCTTCCAATCTTCTAAACATGGGCTCCACACCATGACCCATACCAAAGTCTTCCTGCAGCAGGGGGAACTGATCGTCCTGATCATCATGAACGGGCTGTTGACCGGAGGTGACATGTAGGATTGGGATAGGCCCCAGTCCATTGGGTCCATTAGCCTCTCCAGCTGGAGGATCAGTCACCGTCTCTGGTTGAGCAGGGGGATTCCTCTGTATCATCTGCCTGAGCTCTTGCTGTCCCTGAGCCACCCCTTGAACCACATCCATGAATTGATTCATGCGGATTTTTATCTCGGCGAACTCTGCCTGTAGGCTTTCCATTACTCTCTGTTGGTTTCTGCGGGTACCGTACTGGTGAATGCCTGGGTCAGCTATCCTGATTGGAACACCAAACAAACTGAGAACACTGTGCGGTACCTGTTATGCAAGACATGCTAATGAATATGTAAATGCAATGACATGTTTATCAATTCCAAAGGTAATCTACCCCCTTGATTCCAGTCTCTCAATAGATAAACGATGTAAAAAAAAGACTAAGCCGTTGATGAGAACCAAGAAAATTCCGACTAGGATCAAGTAGAAGATATAAACCCCACAGAAATGGATAAACATGTGTGAATGATTATGAATGCAAAATGATGTGATGCAAAATGATGTGAATGCAGTGCAGTGGCATGGGAATCAGGATCGATGTATCTGCTTGAACATCTGTCAGGTTGCACTGTCTGGAGAGAAATTAAGAGCACACCAAACAAAGGTCATGGGATGGATCATGTTATCCTTAATATCAACCACCCATTTTGGTGGATTATGGTTTACACCTTATCAACACCCAAGTTTCATTGATATTAAGGATACCTGATCGGATCAACCATGAATCAAGGGTTTGTTGCAAGTCACGAGCATGGAGTTTAGGTTAAGAACCACCCAAAAGGAGTGTACTAAGGTTTAAACCTGCCAAACATGTTCTACAAAAGGTTCCCATAGTCATAATCCCATCTTTCGGATATTATCGGAGGAACGACTACTCGTATTCCAAAAATATTCTCAAGAGAGACTCTTATGAGTGTAGTATCGCGTAACAATCGTATCGAATCTTACACTTGAACGACTTTCGCACTACGTCCTACGAATAGGCCAAGATGGGTTTGGTAAACTAAGGTCCTCGGCTTCTAAGGTCTAAATTGGAAAAAGTAATATCTAACCACAACTTACTTGTGTGACATTATTGATCTCAACATACCTCCACCAAGTGAATGGGCTTGCAAGTCAACTTGCTAAGGAATAACTCCACACAAGTCGACAAGACTATGCCATTCTCCTATCCTAAGTGCACTCGAGTTCGGGTATATAACTCATCTGACAAAGATCACCAAGCAGCCATAGCCAGCCAACAGATACAGCAATGATATGTACACAATGCAATAAGGTAAAGTAGGTAAATAATTGTACAAAAGCATGAACACCCAATAAACAAACGAACTACAAAAGCTAGGAGGGACTCGCTTAGGGAAACCGGGTCCCCAGCAGAGTCGCCAGCTGTCGCAACCTGAAAAATACAGTGTGCGAAAAAACAACCGGCGAAAGAAAATGACAGAAGAGTCGCCACCGTGCGTTATTTATCCCAAAGGAGGGAAAGGAAACGCTCGAAGTAAACCTGAAAAGAGGAAAGGAAAAGACAAGGTCTCGCAACCAAATCTTGGGTTCGGGAGTCGGTTATGCGAAGGGAAGGTATTAGCACCCCTACGCATCTGTAGTACTCTACGGGATCCACTTTTGTAGTTCTTGTCTAAAGGGTGTGAGTTTATCTTGTGTTGTTTACTAAAAAAGGGGGTTAAATGAAAATGACTCGCGCGGATGTCGCATCCACTGCATACGTATCTCATCTGAATATGAGAATCAGAGTCTTCGTAGCTCGGCTGACCTATGGGTTGGGGGATGTGTGCTCGCTAAGACATCGCGTCTTATGCCTACGTATCTCATCTGGAATGAGAATCAGAGAAAGCCGTAGTTCGGCTAACTACGGGGTTATGGATTGGGTTTTGGACGAACGACGTTACTACGCAATCTACCGAATGCTCGACCTTTGGAGACTTACTCGCCTGTAGTAGAAGGAGTAAACGTGTGTTTAGGAGAAGAAAAATCAATGAAGGGTTAGGGTTTGGGATGCTCATACAAAAAGGCAGTCCTTGACGAAGGAACCTGCATAAAGTAAACACAAAAACATTGCCTCCTATTGAGGTCTTCCAACTAGGAAAGCAGTAAAATGCGGGAAAAATGTAAAAGGTACCACACGGATGAAGATCCGAGGTAACAGCAATTAAAGGAACAATGAACCCTGAGATCCCTCCAAGCTAACATCATCAAAGAAAGTGGGTCAGTACAGGTAACCGGAATGAACCTCCAGGGGGTATCCCACAAATAAAGTGGAAAACCACGCAAGTTATCCCTGCAAAAGTCATGTGAGCCCTCACAAAAACTCAACAAACAGGTTAGAGACAAAAAAATAGGGTAATCAAGGGTTGCCCCCAAATCAAAATGTAACCACATGAATAATGCCATTAAAATTCACAAAAAAGACATGCATCAAAAGGGTATCAAATTCACCCATAATACCTCAAACATTCAGAGTATTCAAATTCAAAGCTCAAAGGTAATGGGAATAAGGGCAAACCTGATTTGAGAGTTTGATTGAAATTGAGTTGCACCCGTGAGGTTTACAAAATAATCTTTAGGGTTTATGTGAGGCAGAGGTGATTCTGTGCAGTTGAGTTCCCTTCAGGGTTTGGAGGCTGCTCTGAACTCTGTTAGCTCTTCTCTCACTATCTTTTTCCAGCCAGGGTAATAGGAATAGAATGGCCTTTTGTTTCACTGAAACTCTGAATTTATAACCTGATTTTCGTGGACCTGTGGGCTCAAATGAGAGAGGTCAAAGTCCACGATTTTTCTTTTATTTATTTATTTATTTATTTATTTTCGTTTTTTTTTCGTTTTTTTTTTTCGTTTTTTTTTCTTTTCCGAAACACACGTTTCGCCTAGCGAGCATGACAACTCATGAACAAACCTTTGCTCCTTCAAGATTAACGTTTTGACTAACGAATAGACCCCTGTTGGAAGTATCTCAATCCATTCCCTTGTGTTGACTGATCACCCAGATAGGACCCACAAAGTGTCTTGGATGATATTCAAGCTTCTTGGATCCGATTCCCATTGCCATGATGAAATGCAAATGCTAAATGACCTAAAAATGAATGCATGCATGAGGTGTAAAGCGTATGCTTCCAGGAAAAATGAAGGGTAAATTTTGGGGTATTACACATAGATCCTCATATCATTGCATTAACCTGTCATGCATGATTCATATCATCACATTCATGCATATCATCCAGCATAGCACGAATCTCTCTAACAAGGAAGAAGCGAGCCCAAAACTCTCTTGGCACTATTCAACAACCCATTTCCGTTGGCAAACCTCTCGCAAAGTCCAATTCTCGTTGGCAAAACCCCTTTTCTCTAACCCAACTCATGTGATTCCTACCCATATCTCTCAAATTTGAAAGACCAATCGAGCAATCATCAGTGTCTACCATTTTTTTCAATACCCAACGGTATTGATCTCCCTTTTTTCGTCAATGTCTATCACTTTTTTCGATACCCTTCAGTATTTATATCTATTTTCTCCAAAGTTGATGTCAGCCCATACTCCAGCCTCAGAGTTGTTGTCTATTTCCCTTTCCCAACCTCAGAGTTGTTGTCTTCCCCTTATTTCCAACCTTAGAGTTGTTGTCTTTCTCTTAGACCCGACCTCAGAGTTGATGTCAGTTCCTGCCAACCTCGGAGTTGTTGCTCATTCCTTATTCCCAACCTCAGAGTTATTTCCGCTTTCTCTTATATCCAGCCTCAGAGTTGTGTGTTTCCCGTTCCTTACCCCGACCTCAGAGTTGATGGTGGTTCCTTCTCCAGCCTTAGAGTTGTTTTCTATGTCAATTATTTTCAGCCTCAGAGTTGTTGTCTATCCCTCTCATTCCAAACCTCATAATTGTTTTCTTTCTTATTCCAGCCTCAGAGTTGTTGTCTATTTTTCTTATTTTTAACCTCAGAGTTATCGTCACTTTTCTTATTACCCCAACCTCAGAGTTGTATGTTTCCCCTTCCCAACCTCAGAGTTGTTTCCCCTTAGCCAACCTCAGAGTTGTTGCCCTTTCATTCTCAGCCTCAGAGTTGTATGTTGCACCTTTCCCAACCTCAGTGTTGTCTCCCCTTTTCCAACCTCAGTGTTGTCGCCCTTTCCCAACCTCAGTTTTGTCGCCCCTTTTCCAACCTCAGTGTTGTCCCCCCTTTTCCAACCTCAGTGTTGTCTCCCCTTTTGCAGCCTCAATGTTCTCACCCCTTTTCCAACCTCAGTGTTGTCGCCCCTTTTACAAACTCAGTGTTGTCGCCCCTTTTGCAACCTCAGTGTTATCACTCTTTTGCAACCTCAATGTTGTCACCCTTTTCCAACCTCAGAGTTGTATGTTGCTCCTTTTCCAGCCTCATAGTTGTTGTTTACCATTTATCTTCCCACCTTAGAGTCGAGTATCTGCTTGTTTCCAACCTCGAAGTTGACGTTTACCATTTTTCGCTCCCAACCTCAGGGTTGAGCAACTACATTTTTCCAACTTCGGAGTCGGTGTATCTCTTTCTAGCCTCAGAGCTTATACCCTACTTTTTCCAACCTTAGAGTTGACGATTACCATCCTTTTTCGGCCTCAGAGTTGAGCATTTACCTTTTTTTCCACTTTAGAATGGATGTACCATGTTACCCCTAGCCTCAGAGTTGAATGACTATCTTTCCCCAACCTCAGAGTTGAATAACTCTCTTTCTAGCCTCAGAGCTTAGTATCTACCTTTTTTCAACCCTATGGTTGACGATCTATCTTTTTCAGCCTCAGTGTCGAGCAAACACCTTTTTCCAACCTTAGAATTGACGATTACCATTCCTTTTCCAGCCTCAGAACTTAATATCTACCCTTTTCCAACCTCAGAGTTGACACCTACTACCTTTGTTCCCGGCCTTATAGTCGATGTCCATCCTATCCTATTATGCCCAACCTCAGGGTTGACGCCTACCCTTTCTCCAGCCTCATAATCGATGTTGATCATAATTTCTTTCCAACTGTAGAGTTGAGAATGTCCAGTTTGACCCCAGTCGTAGTATTAAGGTCAGAATGTTTCAATCCCCAACAATCAGTGTTGCTTCTATCCCCAACCTCAGAGTTGACGACCAACTATTTACCTTTCAATTCCCCTATTTTCAGCCCGAGTAAAGTCATCTATCACCCTAAAGCCCAGGTGTTGCTTGACGAACTAATTCCAAAAAAAATCTCACCATATATCACCCAACGGAAAATTCTTTCTCAGTGCCTGCTAAAACTTGTTAGTAGAGATAAAATGAAAAAATAATCAATCATTTCGCATTAGCATACTGCATACGTCATGCATATCTAACCTTACATTACCCATCTACCATATAACATTCCAATTCCCAGCATCTGCCTTGCGCAAAGACTAGCTTGTTCATCCTGCCTATCTCGGTGAAGAAGTCCCTTGTGACCAATCTTCACATTGCATTTCATTTGTTCTTGGTGGGCAAATTTTCCAATATTTTAGTATTTAATCCTCTCCTACCTTGATTGTCCTGAAGCCGCTTCTATCCTTACATTTCAGGTCCGAGAAGATTAAATAGGGGTAGCTGTCATACCCCAAAATTCGCCCTACCCTTCACATAATCATATGGGTCACTAACCCCCCAAACACTTGCATATTATCTTCAAGCATTCATCTCTTTTGAATAAGCATGGTTCAACAAGAGGCGACACGTGACTTGAATTCATGTGTTTTTGGTGCATTAATGATTGATTTTTATTCATTTGATTATGGTTCAATTCGATTTACAACGCGTGTTAGTTGGATTCATCAGTTCATTGTATGTTATTATTACGGTCAGCATTATGCCAATTTATTTTTTCAAGTCGATTTTAGCTTCAATTTGATTTTTGGTTCAAATTATGTTTTGAAGTTTAAATTGATTTTTTGAGGTTAGATTTTGATTTGTGGAATTTAAATTCGATTTTAGAAATCATTGCATCATTTTTCAAATTAATTTTTCGGATTCGGTTTAATTTTAGGATTCATTTTTTTCTTTGCTTTCTATTAATGGGCCATGTTCTTGGTTTTGCATTAAGCCCATTCTTTTTTTGTGTGTGTTAATACTTAGGCACATTTAAACCAAATATTCAATTCCAATTACATTTTCCAAATTAACCCATATCCAAATTCTACTTCAATTACCAATAACTCATTTTAACTATACAAACCAAAACCCATTTACTTAAGTTCATGTCCAATTCCACATTAGAATTAGCCATTAACTATCTAAATAGTGTACATGTCCAAATCAGATAAAATAAAAAAAGACAATTGGAAAGTGGAAGAAAGCAGAAGCAATAACATCCAACACTGCGAGTGATCCAAACAAAGTGGGAGCCACATGCTACATCCAAAATGAAAAATCCAAAATGCTGCAAGCTGCAACAATCCAAGCCAGCGTCAAAATGCATGTTGTAGCTAAGCTAACCAAGCTCAAAACATGGCTAACATTTCAAATGCAAGCAAAACGCGTACGAAACCATAACGACTCCAAGTTGTGTACCAAACGACAACAGCAATCGCAGTGAAACTCAACACCGAAACGACGTTCCAAAATGACATGAGTGAAACGCAACGAAACGAAAAGCTGCACTAATACACAATCAAAACGCATCAAAAAGAAGAAATCATATTGCAGTGATTGAAACGCTACAGTATGAGCCAAACGCAGATGAATAACATAAACGACAACAACTACACCATCCATAATAGAATTTGAAAACGGAAAGTGCGAACCAAAACATGGAAATCCATTTCAAACAACTCTATATAAGTCCACTGAATTGGCCTCGTGGTTTCGGATTCATCTCTCTCAATTCTAAAGAAGATAAGAAACTCTCCCCTCATCCTTCTTCTTCCTCATGAGAAAAAAATCCAAAGCTAACGAACTCTCATTCTCTTTCTTTTTTTGATCGCCATTGATCCAATACCACACCATAAAAAGCTTCTTCGTTTTCCAGAAAGGAACCGGAAGAACCTTTAGTTCTTCGATCCTTTTGCAACTCCACACCGATTCCGTAAATCTGCATATCAAGACATCAGAATTGGGCCATAAAATCGAACCATTATGAAACTCGGAAAGTAGCAGAAAGAACCAACGTGGGGACGGAAGCGGAAATCGAAAATGGAAGAATATAAGAGAAGGAAGAAGAAATGGAAGTTCGAGGAGAAAATAATTCCACACCTGTTTCGATTAGGAGAGAGAGAATCCCAAACTCCTAGTGCTCCATCTTCGTCATCCCGTTTTTTTAACTCTACAAGACGAGTTCAGTTCGTTCATACCACCAGAGTTCAGTGCGAAACGGTCACGAATCCAAATAACAACGCGCAACTGCACACGACGGCGGACTCAAGCAAGAATCCGGAGAGACATCACAGGGAGGTGAAGAAGATTAAATTTGATTTTGATGTTGACGCGCCAAAATCTATCGAGGTATGCACTCAAATAAATTATTTCCTCTGGATGTGATTTGACGATTTAGAATTCTGATTCACATTCGTCGTGGCTTGCCGAAGCTTGGAGAGTCGACCGATCGTCGTCGTCTTCGATTCACTTGTGTTCATCTTCGAGTCGTGTGTCTGGTTGATTTGTGCGTGTGTGGTGTTCGATGTGATATCGGGATCTAGGAGGAGGCACGAGTTCACGTATGCTTTTCTCTATCTGGGGAAGAGAAAAGCCAGCGAGATTGTCGCATTTGTTTTCCGCTGGCGTGCGTGTGGTGTTGAGTGACAATGAGGATGACGGTGAGGACCTGGGCCGAGGCTTCGTGTAATCCCTTCATTTCTATTCTGCTTCTTGGGCCTTTTGGGGGCCAGGTGATTTTTGGCACGCCATACTCCCTCCATAGCCAATGCACCTCCTGCGATTGGGATTAATAATTGATTCCAAGGCCCATCCTGCTAATTCTGTTTGGATTTTTAGTTTTATTGATGATTCTGTTTTGATTTTTTAGATTTAATTGAAATTATGTTTTAGAATTAATTGATAATTTTGTTTAGAATTCATTTAGTGATAATTGTTTTAGAATTAAGCGTTAATATTTGTTTAGAATTCATTTAGTGATTATTGTTTTAGAATTAACTATTGGAATTGTTTAAGAATTAATTGTTGGATTTGTTTTAGAATTAAGTTTTGGCAAATTTTTTGGAATTTTAATTTGATTTTTATTCGATATTGATAATGTTAGATATTGTTCGATAAGTAGGATTTTAGTTTTGATATAATTGTTTAACATTAGAACTTTGTTAGATTTTTATGTTGATATTAAATCTCTTATAACTTTTCTTTTGATTTTGATTAATCCTAACATTAACATCTAACTTCTAATTCTTTAATTTCCGCATCTAATCTCTAACTTTTACAATTCCGCTTCTAACATTTATTTTGTCAATTTACTTTACTTTGATTTATGCTTCCATACCATACTTGTTCATTCACTATCATTCACCTCATCTTAAAACAAACTTAAAAATGGATAAGACTTAAAAATGCAAAAAATACAATAATTCCTATGCATGGAAAGAACTTTGGACGAAGGACTTAGAGACTTTTCATTAGGACCCTTGCAAAAGGTCTTGGACAAATATTCAACCCGAATATGGATGGAGCATTCGAGAATCAAGGAGAACTTGTAATCTTTTATGTGCTTTCTAATTTAGGACACAAATGCACACACATGGCTTTCTCTTGGGCTACCTGACAATGAGACCTTTTATTTCCTGCATTCCCTTTTACTTTACATGTACCCCCTCCCCTTTCCGATGTATTCTTTTACTTGTTTTCTTTTATTGCTTGTTAGCCGTTCCTTAGGCATTAGGAATGCTCACTCTTTCAAAATCAATAAGCAAACCCTTGATCCAACGCCAAACGGTCTTTTTTCCAAATCAAATTCAAAAATACAATAAAGGCGATTAGGATTGTACATCACGAGCCTTAAGTGGTAAAGAAGGGATGAGAATGGAGCTTTTCTACACTCATTCTGAACGCCTTGAACACAAGACGTTTGGCTTGGTAGTTCGAGGTATTCGCCTTTATCCATAGTCTTTATTTAAATCCGAAATCAATAACACTTTCTCAAAACCTAAAAATAATTCAACACATTCAAACCTTTTGTTTGAGCCTTAGGGAGACACCATCGAAAACCCTTCTTAAAGGTAATAAAATCAACAAAACAAATAAACATTTTAAACTCACGAACTACGGGGCTCTGATTTCTCACTTCAACAAGTGGGCATACGTAGGCACAAGGACCCAATCCTTGGCGAGCACACTAATTTAAAATCTACCTCCACTCCACAAACCTTTGGAAAGCAAACATTCGATAAACGACATCCACTTAAGCGTAAACATCCTAGATGGTTCCCATGGAATACCATGGATGTGAGGGGTGCTAATAACCGGCTTCCGAACCTGTTCGTGGTTGCGACGACCATTCTTTGGGGTTTTCTCGATATTTTCCCTTTCCTTTGGAATAAATAAAAACTGATGGCGAATCTGTATTTTTCACGTAGCGATAATGTGCAAGGGCCAAAATTACAAATGAAAAGAAACCCAAAAGATGTAGTTTAATCAACAGCCAGCTACATCAGATTTCACATGTCAAACCAGATGTTTGGCACATTCTGGTTGACACCAAAAGATAACTTACAATTCAGAGTTGTCCTCATCCTCTTCACTTCCATATTCACTTTCTGATTCCTCCTTTTCATTATCAGCTTCTTCTTCACTTGAGGATTATGAGCTTCCAAAATCTCCAAATTACTCTTCTTCTTGTTCACTGTTAACTTCTCGGGCATCCTCACCATCCTTCTTTTTTGTCAGTCTTTTGATCAACTCATATATATTTTTATTCCTGATGGTACTAGTGGCGATAGTCTCTTGCAGAGCTTGTGAGGCTTTCATCAGCTCAAATAACACATTACTGCCCAAGGCTTTAGATATTTGAGAAGAGCTTCCACCAATAATTTGACCTTGGTGCTTAGCCACCACAATGTCTAGGACATGTGTCCCGATAAATAGTTTCCTATTAAAAGTCAGAATATCAGCCTTTTTTCTGGATGATCTTGATGCAGCAACACTTCAGGATGTTGTTTCAAAATAATGCCAGTAGTTAGGCTAGGAAAGGTTATGAGTAATTGCACAAAAAATGATCCAGCATACTTCATGGCATGATTAAACACATAATTTGCAAAGTTTAACTTATACTTGGTTCCATATTGGAAAATCATCTTGGCTAAGGCAAGAGTGATGCTTAAGTTGTGATCAATAAGTTTCTTATTTGTTGCACCTATCTTTTTAATAACATCATATTCCACACTCAGTTTCCCAATACGTAGCCCTTTGTTGGGCCATTTTTTCAATTGACCAACAGTGAGTTTCTTAGCAATCTTGTCCATGGGGAGAACTTATTCAAAGTTTGTTGACTTGTGTCTTCCCAGATATGCATAAATAATGAAATGTGAAAACTTTTTACACTTCCGTCAAACATAATCCTTCCTATACTCTTGAATTCATTCAAAACTGCACTCAGGTGACATATTCATAATTAATTCCTTGACCAACTTTTCATAGCAAGGTCTTATATCTGACATTGTCTTTATCATACTAGAATCCTTTAGTAGATTGATGACTTCTTTCCATTCAAGGACATTTTCACTCAATTGTCTTTCACAATAAATTCTTCTATGATAAACAAATTTCCACTTCTGAACATTTGCTTCATAATGAAATGATACATTATCAAGTGGAGCATCAACAATGTTCAATGGAATCCCTTTGTAACACCTCAAAATTTGCCCTCCTCTCTTGGGACTAGCTTAGCATATTGCATATCATTTTGTAGGTCATTAGGCATTGCATATTTGCATATCATGTGGTTACATGGAACAAGTCATCCTCCTAAGTCTTGATCAGAAGATAAAGAGGTTAAGATGCAAGCTAAGGTTTCATGGACTGATCATTAATCATCTAAGGATGTGTGATTCAAATTAGGGTTTCTTGGTTGTCAAGGAGATTGAGATTCATCTTGGTTGAAATGATACATCATAATCATCATGGTTTTGTCATCACCAAGAGATTCCTTATGCTTGATCATATTCCTTGAGATTAGGGTTTTGACCACTGGTCAACCCTAATCAGTTGCATTGGGCCAATAAGGGCTTGGCAAGGAGATGGGGTTTTCAGTGGATATGGGGATCATCATATGGTTATATTGAGCTTATGGAAGCTAGGGTTTCATCATTGAGCCATGGCATCAGGAGTTTGAGGCTCAAGTTCATCAGTCAAGCTGAAATTCATCTATCAGTCAAAAAAGTCAACTGTGGTCAATTGTGCCTGAATTGATGGATTTGGAGGTGGGAGAGGGTTAGAGACACTTCACTCATGCCTAAACAAGTTTCATTTGACATTTCAAACATCAAGAATGAAGAAAATAAAGTCAGATGAAAACTTTCCAAAAATAGAAAGTGACTTGTAATTGAAAATTGCCAAAAATGGAAAGTTTTTCTCCTCAAAATTACGTGTCCAAAAATGCTTCAAATGAAAATTTGTTCAACATGAAAGTTGTAGAGCTTGCTCTCACCTTTCCAAAAAGTCCAAGAACATGAATTTCTCATTTGTGGTTGGCAAGTTATGGATTGATCATTGTCTAAAAAAGTTGAATTTCAAAGTGGCATAACTTTTGATTCACAAGGCCAAATTGAGTGAGGTTTCTTTGAGCAAACTCCATTTGACATGTACTATCATGATCCATCATTACATTTCATGAAAATTCATCACATAAAAAGTCCATTTTTCAAGTGGACTTAATTTGAAAAATGGAGGGAAAAAGGTGTTTTTGAGAAATATTCATTATTTTCACTCCATTCCTTTTGCACTAGCTCACATATGCTATTTGTAACTTGCTCAAACCAGAAAATTCCACTGTTACATTGGTTTGGCTTAAGTGAGGTGAAAGGACAAAATTGGCATTTAGCATGAAATTGCATTTTCACTAATCCATCACATTAGCACTAATCATGATTACTAACATCATTAACATAACATATATAAACTAAATTGTAACTGTTTTCTGATTAGCAACAACAGAATCAAGATCTAGATCTAGAAATCTCCAAAACCTCTTCACATTCTCTCTCACTTTTTTTCCAAAAATTTGCATAAACATTGCATTGTTCTTCATCAATTCATCATCTACATGCATTATTGAAGCTAATTGAAACAAGATTTCTTCATTTCCAAGCCAAATTTTGGACTGTTAAAGTGAGGTGCAACAATGGCAATTCAAGATTTCATCAAGATCGTGCGTAATTGAGCAACAAGACTTGTTCCATTCACCTATACAAGAGTCATAGCGCATCTGTTTTGCAATTTCAAGGCCAAAAACACGCAAATTCGCAACTGTCTTCAAATTAAGGTGATTTTTCGAATTCAATAATTCTTGAAATTGATTGATGATTTGGATAGATCTTTCTTAGTAGAAAATTCTGCAATTCGTTTCACTAAATTTGGTTGAGAAATGAGAGAGTTATGTTGATTTGAAGTTTCATGCATGATTATGTTTGGCTTCGATTCTCTTAATTTAGGAAGAATTAGGAAAAATTAATTTGAGATTGTGAATGTACATTAGAAGAGCTTTCCATTGATATAAAGTTTGTCCAATTTGGTGGAGATTTGTTCTTGGACCTATGAACATGAAGAACACATGATGAACATTCAAAAAGTTTCCAGAAAATGCATTTTGATCCAAAATTCGTGCTACTGTTCATGGCCAGGATGTTAGCGCGCTACTGTTTTGAAATGTGACCTCACTTCGAGTCCTGGCCGTGGCATTTTCGTTTTTGCCTTATTGTATTTATTCCACATGACTTCACATGCCTTGTTTCACATTTTTTTATTTTTTCATGACATTCAAAAAATCATGTCTCCCAAACTATAAATCCAAATTGAATGAGATTTTTTCCACCATGATCCTTGTAATCTCTACTATTTTTTGGTTATTTTAAATAAAATTGTGCACGTGTAATTTCTGGAATGGCCTAGGGTTTGTATGAACATGTGTTTGCTTGCACATTGCTTGGTGTTTTGCTCATAAAATGATGATGCTTCATTAGAAATTCATGAAATTTTTTGTGCTTAAACTAGACTCATTCCTGGTCATTTTGGTATGTGGTTTGTAATTTTTGAGTTCCTGGATTGAGAGTTATGACATGATCTTTGGAGGTGTGACATTTTGTATCACACCATGTCTTGTGCATCTTCTTGATTTTATTTGCTATGCTTATTGAACTTGAATTGAGATGGATTTTTTCATGAGGATACTTGTGAATGTTGAGAATGCATGTGAAGTTTTCTGGAATTTTTGAATCCATTTCCTATTTGATTGGGATTTTATTTGATGTTTAGCCATTTGTGAACTTTTTGTGAGACATGTTTTTAATTGATTTGTGAAATTCTGGATATGTATTGGATGGACTTGAAATTTTGTGGAGTGATTTTAGACACATTTAAGTGTATCATGGTTTTGGTTTGGTGCATTTATCATGTTCCTACACTGTTTTATGCTTGCTTGAAGTTGATACATGAAATTGTGCCTTGTTTGGACTTGTATAAGCATGACTTGACTTAGTGAATTTAATTTCCATACTTCCTCTTGTCCAAATAGCCTGAAATTTGATATGTTGCTCATTCAATGTGTTCTGTTGAAGCTTGAATTTTCTTGGAATTTATTGAGCTATTTTGGTATTGGTTTGATTGTGATCATTCTGTTTGCTCCAATGTGATTCCAAAGTGCATAGTTTGACATGTTTTGTGTATGAAATGGATTTGGTGCATAGTTTTGATGTGAGACCAATTGGACCTTATTCTTGATTGATTAATATTGGTTTTGGTTAATTTTAACTTGCTGTTTTGAATTTTTCACCTCCTTTTGACCCTAGGCTTGTCCTAGTGGTCTTGTTTCTCATGTTTGAGTTTGCTTTTCAGGTTAGGAAGTAAATGCTTTAAGGAGATTAATGCAAGTTGATTGAGTTTGGTTGATTGTTATGAACTAACTTGTTCTATTTTGTAGGATGCTTAGCTCACTTGCTTTGGGCTTGTGCTCTGCACATGTGATTGATTGTGTTGACTGTTGGTTTTTATCTGTTTGTTTTGACTTTGTGATTGGTATACTGATTATATTTGATTGATTTCAGGTACATTAGTTGCTAATAGTTCCTTGAGAACTTGCTTGTGCTGTTGCTTGGTTGTGTTAACCAATTGAGGTAGAATTTCTTTTCTCCATGTAGTCTGGAAGACCTGGCCTGTTACTTGGCCAGGCACCTGTCTGAAGTCCTCCTTAAGAGGCGATGTTTGTGCTTGTTTATTTTTGTCCCCAAGCAGGAAAAGACCTTTGTTAAGGCAATTGGCAGACACAAGAGGTGTGTAATCCACCTCCTGCTAATCTGTTGAGTCGTCCCTTGGCTCACATTACATGTTGATGCCTTGAGGATCCTAACCCAAGATCCATGTACAGTTGTACAGTTGAGTCAGTGTCATAAGTGTAGAAGGGTTCCCACTTTCTGGACCCACACTTCCTTTGTCTGAAGCTCTCCCTGGCCAGGGATAACAGCTGTGAGGCACACCCCTCACTCCCATTTCATCTGGCTTCACCCTGACTCTCAATGTCAGGGTTAAGAGCTAATATCACCCTGATACAGTTGACTTGCTTTGGCAGTCTAACCCTTGTTTGAGCAACCTCTGTTTGGATATAGTGTGTGCTATTTGAGAGTGTTTGCTTTGATTGCTTTGCCTGTTTAGGATTAGCTTGCTGCCTGTGCAAGTTAGGATAGAAACCATAACATATGGCAATGATGCATGATAACATCTAGGCTCGAGTACAGCTCCTTAGTAGTGTGTCTCCCTTTGTATCTGGTTAGAATTTCTTTCCCGTTCAGGGGAACTACGTCGCCCTGATCCTCATACCAGATGAGGTACGTAGGCAGGAGACCGTGCGAGGTCTCTCCGGGCACCCTTTTTCTTTTTGTGTGTGTTTGCTTGACAGTTGCTAGGCTCGAGTTCCCGACTCCTTAGTAGCTTGTTGCTTGTTTGTTCTTGTGTGTGTAGGAGATGGATGTAAGCCCAGCCATTGGCATTCCGTATCCTCTTGTTGTGTGCTTGGAGTCTGGTATAAGTCCATCAAGTGGCATCCGGTTTCCAGTGTGGGTTTGTTTGGTTCGGAAGCTGATGTAAGTCCAGCGATTGGCGTTCGGGTTCCATGTTTGCCTTTTTGTGCGTGTGTTTGTTTCGGCGTGCGTGAGCCGAACTACGGCAGCTCTGATTCTCGTTCCAGACGAGATACGTAGGCATAGGATGCGATGTCCTAGCGAGCCCTCTTCCCCCTTTTCCCACCTGTGTTGTTTTCAGTGTGTGTGTGTGTGTGTGATGTTTTGTTTTAGCAAACTTAACCTATCTTTTGAGCGTGGATCCCGTCGAGTACGACGGATGCATAGGGGTGCTAATACCTTCCCTTTGCATAACCGACTCCCGATCCCATTCTCTTTGGTCGCGAGACCATGCTTTTCCCAGGTTTACTTCGAGCGTTTCCTTTCCCTTTTTTGGGATAAATAACGCACGGTGGCGGCTCTGTGTTGTTTTATTTCAGCCCGCCGGTTGTTTTTCGCGGATGCGACAGCTGGCGACTCTGCTGGGGAATAGTGCAAGATGTTGACATGTGCTGGTCCATCTTCCCTAAGCGAGTCTCTCCTAGCGCTCTAGGATAGTTTAAGTTGCTTGTGCTTTATTTATTGCATTTATCATTATTCTGTTGTGTATATATTTGCATAAATACTTGCATGCATCATACTATCATCGTGTTGTCCTCTGTGCAGGTGATTCCTCTGTTTGGGGTGGGTGTTCTGAGTGGGGCTAAAACCCAGGCCCGAGTATACACCTAGGATTAGTGTGGTCTCACGTTCCTCACATGCTGGTTGGGCATGTTGTTGCGACGTGACATACCACAAGCCGGACGAGGTTCATCTGAGAGTGCTCTTCCTCAGTGGGGTTTTCCACTTTGGTTGGGTTACCTCTTTTGGGCTATTGACTTCGGTGACCGATCTTTCCCGGATCTTTGGTTTAGATGATCTCAGGAGAGCTACAATGGCACACCCGAAAGGGCAAACCCATTGAGTATCTCTGCCCGATTGTCGAGACTATTATCCGCCTTAGGATGACCTGATTAGAATTTACCTGTGAGGGGAGGGTGATTCTTACAGATGCATGTTCAGATGGTGACTTTGATGGTGACTGTTGGTTCCGTTGATCAGAGTCATGCTTATAAGTTGGATTTATGGACATTTCTTTCTGAGACGCCGAGGTGCTGTCCGTGTTATTTATCAGTGGGGATCCGTTTATTTCAGGATTCCCCGGGCCGATTCAGAGGTTCTTGTGTTTGTCTACTCAGAGATTGTCTGATGATGGTGGTGTACCTTTCAGTTCCGTTTATTTCGGAACCCTAAGTCGGATTTATGGGCATTTCTTTCAGAGACGCCGGAGTACTGTCCGTGTTATTTATCAGTGGGGATCCGTTTATTTCAGGATTCCCCGGGCCGATTCAGAGGTTCTGGTGGTTGTCTGCTCAGAGATTGTCTGATGATGATGGTGATGTATCTTTCAGTTCCGTTTATTTCGGAACCCCCCAAGTCGGATTTGTGGTTACATATTCCTTCAGATGGTGGTGATCAATTCAGAGGTTGTACCTCAGTGCAACAGATGTTCAGATGACTTGGAGGATGGCACAGTGCATTGCATTCCCGCATCAGCATCATCCACATTTTGCATTCATCGGCATCTAACTCATGTCTATCCATACTCAGGGTACATTCTCGATTAAGATTCTGGTTGAGAGACATCCTGATGTCAGAATGTTATTGTCGAAATATTATCTGTCTCGATGAAACCAGGATCAAAAGACAGAAGCTTCCTCGTATGGATAGACGTTGCATTCATGCATATTAACATGTTTGTTGTTTTGCAGGTGTCAGTCTCTAACATGTTTGATTGACACAGGAATGATGAATCCGCCCAACGCCGACGTTCTTGACCTGAAAGAGAAGATAGGTGAGTTGTTCAACATCATGCAAGGGCTCGCCGTGGGGCAGAGAGCAATCGCTGAGAGGTTGGAAAGGATTGAAAGTTGGTTGAGAATGGAGAAAATCCAGGGAGATGCTCTGTCGTCTGGAGTAACGACGCCCTTTGGTAGTAGTTAGCACAAGAAGGAGGTTTAATCAAGGGACATGCCTGCCAAAAGGGGTGAAGATCGTTATCACCCGTATGCTGCCACATTGACTATTCCTGCTGGTAACTCATCTGTACTACAGCAGCAGCATCCACCTCCACAGAGAATACAGAGAGTCGGGTACCAAGTGAGAAGAAGGACGACAGATCGTCATTTCGATAAGCCGCCCGTGACTTATGCCTCTCTGTTTAAAAGGTTGATGGATCTTGGGTTGGTGCAGCCGAGGGCATTGGTTCCAGGGAAACCGGAGCAGAGGCTTGCAAGTTATGATGAGAATGTCAGGTGCGAGTTCCATGCTGGTGCACCCGGGCATCACATTGAGGATTGCAAAGCTTTTAAGCATGTCGTTCAAGATTTGGTGGATTCTAAAGCCATCAATTTTGATCGGATGACGGATGTTAATACTAACCCTGTGCCGATGCATGGCCCTATGGGGGTGAATGTGATGTCCAAAGACAAGAGGAAAATGGATGAAACGAACGGGGACCAGTTGAAGATTCCAATGTCTGTGGTTCAGAAGCGTCTGACGAAGAGTGGGGCTTTCCCTGGTGTTGATAACTGCTGTGCGGCTGTCGCCACAAAGGGGCGTGCAATGATGAGGGAAACAATTCAAGGAATAATTGAAGTAGAAATGGGCGATGTGAGATGTAAAGCACCCAGTCTGGCAGTTGAGGCTGTCCGGACGGAGAATGCCATTGGTGTTGAGAAAGAGAAAAAACCGTCCATTTCTTCTTACAAACAGGCCGTAGAAGTGGTGAGAAATGGAGGGATCCCAGGCTGGGGAAAGATCATAGGCATCGTGGTAAAGGCAGATATGTTTGGGGCTGGCTATCAGGAAGGCCAAGACTCGTCTGAGCGAAACAGAGGTCGCCGTCCATCGTTCACGTTTATCAGTGCTGGAATGCTAGATCCAGTTCACGCCGGTGCGGCGAGTGAAGAAACTGACAGTGACTGAGAGATTGATCAATGGATAAAATCGTGCGTACCAAGAAGCTGGAAGGCCTAACAGATTAGCACTGTCACTCTGCTCGAAGAGTAATGATTTCTGTTTTTCAGTTTTATTTGCATGAAAGCCATACGTGTTGCCCGACACGTACTGGTTCATTGTAAGGGCCACCTCATGTTTCATTTTGCAACATTTTGCATCATAAATAAACGGATGTTTTTCAAATTAAAAGCGGTGTTCCCTGTTTTTCATATATTTTTGCAGTTTAAAAACAAATAAAAATGGCAATGTTTTGTTTTCATATTTTCCCGTTTTTGATTTGTCTCGTTCCGACTTCAAAAAAAATTCTCCGGATCTCATTGATAACAATTCGGTTACACCTCGTATGACTTCGACAATCCGATCTATCATGCCGAAGAAGAAGGCGAAGAAGATTGTGATCTGCTGGAATTAGCCAGGTAGTTGAAACAAGAGGAGAAGGTGATTCAGCCGCAGGAAGAGCGAGTTGAGATTGTTAACCGGTACACTGCCGAGGTCAAAAAGGAAATGAAAATTGAGGCCGCTTCAGAGGCGAGTCGAGAGCAGAATGGTAGCCCTGTTAAAAGAGCATGTGGACATCTTCGCCTAGACATGTCAGAATATGCCAAGGTCGGAAACCGGTGTCGTTGTGCACAAGCTACCATGGAGAGAAGACTGTCCTCTAGAGAAGCCGAACGCCGGTGCCACGTATCAGGGTGACTTTGTTTCATGATATGATTCATCGTAGAATCGAATGCTATGTTGATGACATGATAGCAAAGTCCCAAACAGAAGAGGGGCATCTGGTAGATCTGGCCAGGCTGAGTGGACCAGTTGAGACAATTCAAACGGAGTTTGAATTCAGATAAGTGCACTATCAGAGTGCGGGCTGGTAAGCTGCTGGGGTTCATTGTAAGAGAGGAATCGAGGTCGATCCTGCTTAAAAAAGAAAAAAAAATAGAAAAAAATACAAGAAATGCCTGAACCGAGAACGGAAAAAGAGGATCGTGGTCTCCTGGGTAGATTGAACTACATGTCATGGTTCATATCTCCTCTAACAGCCACGTGTGAACCTATACTCAAGCTGTTGAGAAAAAAGAGATCAAACGGTCAGGTGAAATAATGATTGCCAAGGGGCATTGAAAAAATAAAAGAATAAGTTGCAGGAGCCTCTGATTCTGACGTCTCCCTGTGGAGGGACGACCATCAATTCTGTACTTGACGGCCTTCGAGGGGTCTACGAGGTGTATTGGGTCAGCATGGCGAGTCTTGTCAAAAAGAGCATGCAATTTACCTTAGCAAAAAGTTTATCGACTGTGAAACAATACATTCACTGTTCGAGAAAACTTGATGTACTTTGGCATAGGCTCCTCGCCGACTGAGACAGTGTATGCTGGTTCATACCACTTTGTGGATGTCCAAGATGGACCTGATCGAGTATGTGCTTGAGAAGCTAGCATCGACTGGATGAGTTGCGAGATGGAAAATACTTCTGATCGATTCACGATATACAGCCCATTGATGATTATCAACCCAGGAAGTTTGAGTTCCCTGATGAGGACATCTCGAGGTGCTCAAATCGAAAGATTGAGAGTAACCGATCCCGGAGGAGGGGCCTGACCTCGAATCTGAACGGATTCTGATGTCTGATGGGGTTAATGTGGAGGAGTTGGTGCTTTGGTTGCACCAAAAGGATCCCACGTTCCTTTTTGCTACCCGACTAGCATTTGAATGCACCAGCAAGGGTGATTGCGTAGGAAGCTGGTATCCTGGGTATCGAACGTCGGTACGTGCATCTACTGGGGCAAAGCCTTTCTCACTCGTGAATGGAATGGAAGCGGTGCTACCGGTTGAGGTTCAAGTTCCCTCTTCGAGAGTCCTGATGGACGTGAAATTGCAAGAGGTGGAATGGGTAAGGACCCGGTAGGAAGAATTGAGCCTAATTGAAGAAAAGAGGCTGGCGGCCATCTGTCATGGACAGTTGTATCAGCAGTGGATGGAACGTGCTTTTGACCGAAAGGTACGACCTCGTGCGTACCACGTGGGAAAGCTGGTATTGAAAAGGATCCTTCCTCCTCAACGATCGTAGGGGCAAGTGGACACCCAATCATGAATCCCCAGCATGGTCAAGAAGGTTTTCTCCGACGGAGCCTTGTTGCTGACGACCATGAGTGGCGAGGATTTTCCATCCCCTACAGATGCGGACGCAGTAAAAAATACTTCGTGTAAAGAGACCCACTGGACGAAAGGAATAAAATAGTCCAGGCAAAAATGGGCATCCCGACGAACCAAGAAACAGAAAGAAAGGTTCGGGCAAAAATTAGGGATAAAATGAAAAAAATTGTACACCCGGCAAGTCGGAAACCTGAAAAGGCGACTTGGGCAAAAAAGGGTATCCCGGTGGACTGAAAACCCGAAAGGGCGGTCCAGGCAAAAGAGGGATTGAAACGAACAACTGCGTCTGGCATGATCGTTTGCTTTGGTTAAGGCACATGGATAATCCCCGGTGGGGATCAATCGGAAGCGTCTTGTTCAGAAGGCAGAAGGCACGGAGAGTCTGAGGACATATGGGGTGTAACTGAGTTGGAACTCGATGAGATCACGGGTTTCACATTGCCATTAGGATAGATTTTTCCTTTTGTGCGCAATTACCTCTTTTCAGGAATTGCTTCCTTTGTATCGCTCAATTTGAGCCACACTTTTCAATCAATAAAATGCATATTCAGTCAAATAATTTTGTTTTTGTTTTCATCACCGCTTTGATTGCAAAAACATCCAGTTGTTTGTGATAAAGAATTTTGCATTTTAAGACATACAGGTCCCTTCCAATGCATGTTTATAAGATTGAAAGCTTGAAATCTTATTTGGAAGGATGAGTGACCCAAGTGTTGAAATCTTGACACGCCTGGGGCACGGTTTTATCTAACGATCTCTTTTGCAGGTGCTGTTAGATATTTTCACTCACTTGCAGGTTGTGATGTGGAAGCTTTTGACAAAACAAATCCCCATGGAGTCCGGTCAGGGACGAATGAATGGAAGAACAGTGAAAAGACGACGAGGCGTACGACGATCCTTGAGAATTAATCAAGAAGACTCTTCAAAGTCTGAAGATTGAAAAGTCTATATAAATACCAGGAGTTCGCTCTCCGTCGAGCGCGGAGCGGTCGGGAATACAAGATGATGGAGCAGAAAAGGTCCAGACGAGTCTGGGAGTTCTCAAAATTGGAAAGCGGATAGTGGGAGTTGGATATGAATACCAATGGGTCGACGAGTCGACGGGAGTTCAGTACCAGAGTTTCCTCGTCTCTCCAAGCAGAGTCGTGAGGACTAATTCCCCAGCAGATTCAAGGTCTGTGGTTTCCCTAGCAGGGTCAGGATGGTTATCCCCAGCAGGTTTCAGATCGATGCTTCCCTAGTCGCCAGGCCTGAAGGTTGCAATTTCCCCAGCGGAAGTATTTGTGTGCGGTGGTTCCTCGTGCAGAGTCTGGAGTGTTGTATCCCTAGCAAGTCAGGGACTGTTGGTTCCCCACAGAGCGCATTGGTGGTTCTATTCCCCAGCAATTCCCCAAGTGGATTGGGTGCAAAGGAGATATTATCCCCGGCAAGGGTTGCCTTTTCCCAGCAGCAGTGCTATTCCCCAGCAGGGTGGAATCGGAGTGTTGACGAGTTCCTCAGCAGAGTGTCTCGAGCTCCTTAGAAGAGTCCCTTGAGGGGGATGCCTTTTTATACATTCATCATGTAGATAAGCATAGCATATTTCATAATGAATCGCGTAGCATTTCCATAATTATGGAGCATTACGCAGAAAAATCAATCATGCATCATATTGCAAGCATGAGCTAGTCTCAAGCCGAGGTTACCGTTTGAGATTTGGTTTCGCCAGTGAGTGAAGGTGTTACTCAAGCCGTGGTTACCAGCCGAGAATGGGTTTTGCCAGATGGTGAAGATGTTACTCTGAGGAGTTTAGCATCATGACGTCAGGTCAGCAGTGTTCCCCAGTAGTGCGATACTGGAGGAAATTTTTCCGTCGGACAGAGATGGAAATAAAGATCGCGATCAGTGCGACTCGAGCCGTGGTTACCAGCCGAGAATGGGTTTTGCCGGTCAGTGAAGATGATACTCCGTGGAGTTCAGCATTGTGATGTTGGGTCAATGGTATTCCCCAGTAGTGCGATACTAGAGGAGATTTCTGTCGTGCGAGACGGAAGTTGGAATGTGTTACTCTGAGGAGTTCAACATTCTTGTGATACCAGTAAGTGTCGTGTCGATCCCCGTCTGGTCGAGTTTTTCTTTGGTGTCAAGTAAACATCATTGTTCGATGTCCAGTAAACGTCGAGTTTCCTCCCAGTCATCAGTAAGTGTCTGGTCGAGTCTTCTTTGGTGTCAAGTAAACATCATTGTTCAATGTCCAGTAAACGTCGAGTTTCCTCCCAGTCATCAGTAAGTGTCTGGTCGAGTGCTTTCTTTGGTGTCAGTAAACATCATTGTTCGATGTCCAGTAAACGTCGAGTTTCTCCCAGTCATCAGTTAATGTCTGGTCGAGTTTTCTTTGGTGTCAAGTAAACATCATTGTTCGATGTCCAGTAAACGTCGAGTTCCCTCCCAGTCATCAGTATATGTCTGGTCGAGTTTTCTTTGGTGTCAAGTAAACATCATTGTTCGATGTCCAGTAAACGTCGAGTTTCCTCCCAGTCATCAGTTAATGTCTGGTCGAGCTTTCTTTGGTGTCAGGTAAACATCATTGTTCAATGTCCAGTAAACGTCGAGTTTCTCCCAGTCATCAGTTAATGTCTGGTCGAGTTTTCTTTGGTGTCAAGTAAACATCATTGTTCGATGTCCAATAAACGTCGAGTTCCCTCCCAGTCATCAGTATATGTCTGGTCGAGTTTTCTTTGGTGTCAAGTAAACATCATTGTTCGATGTCCAGTAAACGTCGAGTTTCCTCCTAGTCATTGGTTAATGCTTGGTCGAGTTTTCTTTGGTGTCAAGTAAACATCATTGTTCGATGTCCAGTAAACGTCGAGTTTCCTCCCAGTCATCAGTTAATGTCTGGTCGAGCTTTCTTTGGTGTTAGTAAACATCATTGTTCGATGTCCAGTAAACGTCGAGTTTCTTCCCAGTCATTAGTCAGTGTCTGGTTGAAGGTGTTACTCTGAGGAGTTTAGCATCATGACGTCAGATCAGCAATGTTCCCCAGTAGTGCGATACTGGAGGAAATTTTTCCGTCGGACGGAGATGGAAATAAAATCAAGGGACGTTACGCGATCAGCGCGACAATCGGGGATCAAATGGAGAAAGGGAAATGTTGAGGCATTTTCTGGAGATCGGGGTTCAATTGGAGAAAAGGAAGTGTTGAGGCATTTTCTGGAGATCGGGGTTCAAATGGAGATTGGAGTTGAAGATTAAATCCGGGATGAGGTCCTCAGGATTATCTTCTGTTCATGTGTCACCTTAGACTTTGGCTGAGGCCAATGGAGGTCGTTATGGGTGTCTTCTGAGGAAGAGATGCACATGTTACCTTCCTTTTGTGAAGGTATACCCTTTGATATGTCGCCATCAGAGTGGTGTTTGGTGTTATTTCCGATGTTGCCAGCGGAATTATCACAAGAAAGCGGAGAACGGGGTTCAAATGGAGAAAGGGAAATGTTGAGGCATTTTCTGGAGAGCGGGGTTCAAATGGAGAAAGGGAGACACGAAGTGTTTTCTGGAGAACGGGGTTCACAATGGCGATCACAAGTTATCGTCAGGCGACTGGGGTTCAAATGGAGAAAGGGAAATGTTGAGGCATTTTCTGGAGAACGGGGTTCACAATGGCGATCGCAAGTTATCGTCAGGCGACTGGGGTTCAAATGGAGAATGGGGTTCATTATTTTGGCAAATAAGATGTCGGGGTTCAAATGCAGTGATCCGGGATCATTAGCGCGAAAGAAAATTTCGGGGTTCAAGAAAACGAAAAAAGAGAAAATTTCGGGGTTCAAGAAAAAGAAAAATAATAATAATAATAATGATAATCCCCAGCGGATGTGGTATTCAGGCCATGGTTATCCCTGTGTTACCATTTATTTTGGTATACAGGTCGACATTTCTGTTTCGATATTCCGGCCGACTTTTTCCGTACCAGACGGATTCTTCTTTCAAGATTGTTTCTTTGCCGATTCTGACAGGCGTTGTTAATTATTTCCCATCGGAGTGCAAATTGTTCGTCTGTTCTTGGTATTCAATCACTCTTCACCCTGATCATCTGAAAGCCGAGGCTATTCATATCGACAGGTTCACAGTGGATTGAATAGGGGCAGCTGTAACACCTCAAAATTTGCCCTCCTCTCTTGGGACTAGCTTAGCATATTGCATATCATTTTGTAGGTCATTAGGCATTGCATATTTGCATATCATGTGGTTACATGGAACAAGTCATCCTCCTAAGTCTTGATCAGAAGATAAAGAGGTTAAGATGCAAGCTAAGGTTTCATGGACTGATCATTAATCATCTAAGGATGTGTGATTCAAATTAGGGTTTCTTGGTTGTCAAGGAGATTGAGCTTCATCTTGGTTGAAATGATACATCATCATCATCATGGTTTTGTCATCACCAAGAGATTCCTTATGCTTGATCATATTCCTTGAGATTAGGGTTTTGACCACTGGTCAACCCTAATCAGTTGCATTGGGCCAATCAGGGCTTGGCAAGGAGATGGGGTTTTCAGTGGATATGGGGATCATCATATGGTTATATTGAGCTTATGGAAGCTAGGGTTTCATCATTGAGCCATGTCATCAGGAGTTTGAGGCTCAAGTTCATCAGTCAAGCTGAAATTCATTTATCAGTCAGAAAAGTCAACTATGGTCAACTGTGCCTGAATTGATGGATTTGGAGGTGGGAGAGGGTTAGAGACACTTCACTCATGCCTAAACAAGTTTCATTTGACATTTCAAACATCAAGAATGAAGAAAATAAAGTCAGATGAAAACTTTCCAAAAATAGAAAGTGACTTGTAATTGAAAATTGCCAAAAATGGAAAGTTTTTCTCCTCAAAATTACGTGTCCAAAAATGCTTCAAATGAAAATTTGTTCAACATGAAAGTTGTAGAGCTTGCTCTCACCTTTCCAAAAAGTCCAAGAACATGAATTTCTCATTTGTGGTTGGCAAGTTATGGATTGATCATTGTCTAAAAAAGTTGAATTTCAAAGTGGCATAACTTTTGATTCACAAGGCCAAATTGAGTGAGGTTTCTTTGAGCAAACTCCATTTGACATGTACTATCATGATCCATCATTACATTTCATGAAAATTCATCACATAAAAAGTCCATTTTTCAAGTGGACTTAATTTGAAAAATGGAGGGAAAAAGGTGTTTTTGAGAAATATTCATTATTTTCACTCCATTCCTTTTGCACTAGCTCACATATGCTATTTGTAACTTGCTCAAACCAGAAAATTCCACTGTTACATTGGTTTGGCTTAAGTGAGGTGAAAGGACAAAATTGGCATTTAGCATGAAATTGCATTTTCACTAATCCATCACATTAGCACTAATCATGATTACTAACATCATTAACATAACATATATAAACTAAATTGTAACTGTTTTCTGATTAGCAACAACAGAATCAAGATCTAGATCTAGAAATCTCCAAAACCTCTTCACATTCTCTCTCACTTTTTTTCCAAAAATTTGCATAAACATTGCATTGTTCTTCATCAATTCATCATCTACATGCATTATTGAAGCTAATTGAAACAAGATTTCTTCATTTCCAAGCCAAATTTCGGACTGTTAAAGTGAGGTGCAACAATGGCAATTCAAGATTTCATCAAGATCGTGCGTAATTGAGCAACAAGACTTGTTCCATTCACCTATACAAGAGTCATAGCGCATCTGTTTTGCAATTTCAAGGCCAAAAACACGCAAATTCGCAACTGTCTTCAAATTAAGGTGATTTTTCGAATTCAATAATTCTTGAAATTGATTGATGATTTGGATAGATCTTTCTTAGCAGAAAATTCTGCAATTCGTTTCACTAAATTTGGTTGAGAAATGAGAGAGTTATGTTGATTTGAAGTTTCATGCATGATTATGTTTGGCTTCGATTCTCTTAATTTAGGAAGAATTAGGAAAAATTAATTTGAGATTGTGAATGTACATTAGAAGAGCTTTCCATTGATATAAAGTTTGTCCAATTTGGTGGAGATTTGTTCTTGGACCTATGAACATGAAGAACACATGATGAACATTCAAAAAGTTTCCAGAAAATGCATTTTGATCCAAAATTCGTGCTACTGTTCATGGCCAGGATGTTAGCGCGCTACTGTTTTGAAATGTGACCTCACTTCGAGTCCTGGCCGTGGCATTTTCGTTTTTGCCTTATTGTATTTATTCCACATGACTTCACATGCCTTGTTTCACATTTTTTTATTTTTTCATGACATTCAAAAAATCATATCTCCCAAACTATAAATCCAAATTGAATGAGATTTTTTCCACCATGATCCTTGTAATCTCTACTATTTTTTGGTTATTTTAAATAAAATTGTGCACGTGTAATTTCTGGAATGGCCTAGGGTTTGTATGAACATGTGTTTGCTTGCACATTGCTTGGTGTTTTGCTCATAAAATGATGATGCTTCATTAGAAATTCATGAAATTTTTTGTGCTTAAACTAGACTCATTCCTGGTCATTTTGGTATGTGGTTTGTAATTTTTGAGTTCCTGGATTGAGAGTTATGACATGATCTTTGGAGGTGTGACATTTTGTATCACACCATGTCTTGTGCATCTTCTTGATTTTATTTGCTATGCTTATTGAACTTGAATTGAGATGGATTTTTTCATGAGGATACTTGTGAATGTTGAGAATGCATGTGAAGTTTTCTGGAATTTTTGAATCCATTTCCTATTTGATTGGGATTTTATTTGATGTTTAGCCATTTGTGAACTTTTTGTGAGACATGTTTTTAATTGATTTGTGAAATTCTGGATATGTATTGGATGGACTTGAAATTTTGTGGAGTGATTTTAGACACATTTAAGTGTATCATGGTTTTGGTTTGGTGCATTTATCATGTTCCTACACTGTTTTATGCTTGCTTGAAGTTGATACATGAAATTGTGCCTTGTTTGGACTTGTATAAGCATGACTTGACTTAGTGAATTTAATTTCCATACTTCCTCTTGTCCAAATAGCCTGAAATTTGATATGTTGCTCATTCAATGTGTTCTGTTGAAGCTTGAATTTTCTTGGAATTTATTGAGCTATTTTGGTATTGGTTTGATTGTGATCATTCTGTTTGCTCCAATGTGATTCCAAAGTGCATAGTTTGACATGTTTTGTGTATGAAATGGATTTGGTGCATAGTTTTGATGTGAGACCAATTGGACCTTATTCTTGATTGATTAATATTGGTTTTGGTTAATTTTCACTTGCTGTTTTGAATTTTTCACCTCCTTTTGACCCTAGGCTTGTCCTAGTGGTCTTGTTTCTCATGTTTGAGTTTGCTTTTCAGGTTAGGAAGTAAATGCTTTAAGGAGATTAATGCAAGTTGATTGAGTTTGGTTGATTGTTATGAACTAACTTGTTCTATTTTGTAGGATGCTTAGCTCACTTGCTTTGGGCTTGTGCTCTGCACATGTGATTGATTGTGTTGACTGTTGGTTTTTATCTGTTTGTTTTGACTTTGTGATTGGTATACTGATTATATTTGATTGATTTCAGGTACATTAGTTGCTAATAGTTCCTTGAGAACTTGCTTGTGCTGTTGCTTGGTTGTGTTAACCAATTGAGGTAGAATTTCTTTTCTCCATGTAGTCTGGAAGACCTGGCCTGTTACTTGGCCAGGCACCTGTCTGAAGTCCTCCTTAAGAGGCGATGTTTGTGCTTGTTTATTTTTGTCCCCAAGCAGGAAAAGACCTTTGTTAAGGCAATTGGCAGACACAAGAGGTGTGTAATCCACCTCCTGCTAATCTGTTGAGTCGTCCCTTGGCTCACATTACATGTTGATGCCTTGAGGATCCTAACCCAAGATCCATGTACAGTTGTACAGTTGAGTCAGTGTCATAAGTGTAGAAGGGTTCCCACTTTCTGGACCCACACTTCCTTTGTCTGAAGCTCTCCCTGGCCAGGGATAACAGCTGTAAGGCACACCCCTCACTCCCATTTCATCTGGCTTCACCCTGACTCTCAATGTCAGGGTTAAGAGCTAACATCACCCTGATACAGTTGACTTGCTTTGGCAGTCTAACCCTTGTTTGAGCCACCTCTGTTTGGATATAGTGTGTGCTATTTGAGAGTGTTTGCTTTGATTGCTTTGCCTGTTTAGGATTAGCTTGCTGCCTGTGCAAGTTAGGATAGAAACCATAACATAGGGCAATGATGCATGATAACATCTAGGCTCGAGTACAGCTCCCTAGTAGTGTGTTTCCCTTTGTATCTGGTTAGAATTTCTTTCCCGTTCAGGGGAACTACGTCGCCCTGATCCTCATACCAGATGAGGTACGTAGGCAGGAGACCGTGCGAGGTCTCTCCTGGCACCCTTTTTCTTTTTGTGTGTGTTTGCTTGACAGTTGCTAGGCTCGAGTTCCCGACTCCTTAGTAGCTTGTTGCTTGTTTGTTCTTGTGTGTGTAGGAGATGGATGTAAGCCCAGCCATTGGCATTCCGTATCCTCTTGTTGTGTGCTTGGAGTCTGGTATAAGTCCATCAAGTGGCATCCGGTTTCCAGTGTGGGTTTGTTTGGTTCGGAAGCTGATGTAAGTCCAGCGATTGGCGTTCAGATTCCATGTTTGCCTTTTTGTGCGTGTGTTTGTTTCGGCGTGCGTGAGCCGAACTACGGCAGCTCTGATTCTCGTTCCAGACGAGATACGTAGGCATAGGATGCGATGTCCTAGCGAGCCCTCTTCCCCCTTTTCCCCCCTGTGTTGTTTTCAGTGTGTGTGTGTGTGATGTTTTGTTTCAGCAACCTTAACCTATCTTTTGAGCGTGGATCCCGTCGAGTACGACGGATGTGTAGGGGTGCTAATACCTTCCCTTCGCATAACCGACTCCCGATCCCATTCTCTTTGGTCGCGAGACCATGCTTTTCCCAGGTTTACTTCGAGCGTTTCCTTTCCCTTTTTTGGGATAAATAACGCACGGTGGCGGCTCTGTGTTGTTTTGTTTCAACCCGCCGGTTGTTTTTCGCAGATGCGACACCCTTTTCCACTAACCTTCTTCCTGATAGTTGACCAATGCTCTAGAATTTTGCTTCAGCATCTGACTCATAATCACTTGACTTCACCAGCTTTCTCTTAAGAGACCTTTTGTCAACTGATTTTGCTTCAACCTTTCTTCTCTTACTACCAGGAGACCTTTGTGTAATTTTCTTCTTCGCAATTTCAGAACTTTTTAAGGGGGTTTTAGAAGGGATAATTTTCTTCCTTTCTTTCACTCCTCCATTCATAGACTTAGATTTACTTTTTCAATTTGGTTGTTCATCAGATTCAATCTCTTTATCTACACTCACTACTTCTCTAGCTCTTACTTGAGAGTCTTGGTCCCGAGGTTTAGACACACTTTTAATAAACTTCTGCATGATATGAGCAATGAGAACCTCATCATTATCATTAACATCTTCATTTCTTTCATCTTTCCTTTTTTTCTTTTCAGTTTGGGGTTCTTCATTCCTAACTTCTTTGTTAAGTTCATTGTTTCCCTTAGGTTACGTACTGGGAACATCAACTTCAGCATGTTGATGGTTATCATTGGAGATATCATCAACATGGTCTTCATAGGAGACATAACTGTCATTGATAATGTCATCAAAGAACTTTCCAAACACAGGTGTATCAACAGAGTGGCCATCAACCATAACAGAATTGTCACTAGGGTTTGTCTCGTCTTGTGATTCAATAGTGGATTTGGATGGTTGATCAATAGGAACAACATAGGGTTCAACATGTGGTCAAATAGTTGTTAGAACAAATGCTTTAGCATTTTGTTTAAAATGTGAGTCAACATGTGTTTCAGCATGTGGTTCCACATGAGATTCCTTTACAACAGTTTCAACATGACAAAAAAATTTCTCAGTGGGATAACACACATCTTCCTCATTAATAGTCACATATTCATAAGTATTATGAACATGCACAGAATATGGCTTTTCAGTGGTACTAACCTTTCTAGATGATAACTTCTTCTTGGTGGCAATACTTTTTATTCTTCTACTTGGGATGTCATCAGGAATTACCAGCCTCAGAGGTTTTGGGTTCAAAAACATAATAGGTTCATCATCATTATCGCCGAAACCAGGAACCCTAACTTTCTCTTATATTCCTTTCTTCCCCGCCCAAAGGCATTTGTAACAGGCATGGGTTCAACAGATGTAGCATAAGAAGTCTTTTGGCTCATTTTGAATCTTAGTTGAGGGAAATGAGGAAGAACAGATGTGCTAGCACAACAAACAGAGGAAATTAGATTACTCTTGCGTATGAGGAATGAGTGATTATAAAGGAATTTTAAATTTAAGAAGATATCTCTTATTTTAAGCGCAACAATGGTCACATGAGAGAGAAACTTCCCATTTAGACTTGCATGCCTCTTTTGAATTAAACTCCACTTTATTTCATCCAAGCACACATTAATTACACATGTTAAGCAGGATGTTGAGACATATGGTCTTTCATCAGTAACTCATATTTCTTTTCAAGAGTAACAAACCTCTTAGAGGGAAGTTTGGCCTTTTTTTTATGGAACTACAGTTAAACCCTATAGCCTTGTTTTACCCAATATCCAAGATCTCATATAGTATATCTGAACCATTGTTCAACATGCGTACATATTTTGTCATATTGTCAAGTTTGGACTTTAACAATGTGACTTCTTCTTCCAGACCTGCAATGATTGAACCAAACTTATATTTTTCAAGGAGTAGTGCACTTATGGTCTTAACTTGTTTCTCTTCTTTCAAACATGATACCTTTCATTCAGTGAGTAGCTATCTACATGTTTTAGCAAGATCTTCTACTGACATCTCTTCATCACTAGACTCACTACAATAGTCATATTTCCTAGTAAAAGTCAACACTTTATCAACTACTTTTCCTTCACTCTCATCATCATATTTAGACTAAGTGATTGACAATCACTTTTTCTATTTCTTTAGGAAAGTATGACATTCAGCTTTAATGTGTATAAACCCTTCACATTCATAACATTTTATTCCTTTGCCTATGTTCAGGGGATTGATGTCAGACACCTTGTCTGGGACATTGGTCCTCCATCTTCTGTCTAATTTTTTTAAGGAGTTGTTAGAATTTCTCCTAACAAGGGCTATAATATCTGACAAAATTTCTCCACCTTTATCTTCATCCTCTCTAGTGTTTGACAAAAAATCTATGCCTTTGTTCTTATTTTCAAATCTATCATTCAAGGCCATCACAAAGGTTTGTAAAGAAGCAATGAGCTCATCAACTTTGATGTTGCTGAGGTGTTGGGATTCTTCTATTGCAGTTACCTTCATATCAAACTTCTTAGGAAGATACTTTAGGATTTTCTACCAAGATTTTCTTCAGACATCTTGTCTCCTAAGGCAAAGGAGGTGTTGACAATGTCTCTAAATCTGATGTTGAAATCAGAGATAGATTCATCTTCATCCATTCTTAAATTCTCAAAATTTGTAGTAAGGAGGTGTAGCCTTGATATCCTAACCTTGGATGTGCCTTCATGAGCAGTTTTGAGAATATCCCATGCATCTTTGGCTTCAGTAAATGTTTTGATCAATCTAAATATGTTCTTGTCAATACCATTGAAAATAAAATTCAAAGCCTTGGAGTTTCCATGAGCTTCATTATCTTTTACATTAGTCCATTCAGCTTATGGCTTTAAGATTGATGTACCATCTTGAGAAACATTTACAAGGTATTTCCATCAAGTTATCACAACCTTCCATGTTTTGTTGTCTATGAATTTGAGAAAAGCAACCATCTTTCCTTTCCAATAATCATAATTTGTGCCATCCAAAACAGGTGGTTTATTGACATATCCTCCATTCTTCATGATGTCCATTTGAATAGAAAACATCTCCTTTAATCTCACCCAAATAGAACAGGGTGTCTGCTCTGATGCCAATTGAAATTTTGTTCCTCAAGGGACAAATGTTTAACTAGATATTGGGATAACTTGTCTAACTTCTTAAACTAGTTTTAAAATACAGTTTAACAACAAACATAAAATAATGCAGAAAGCTGCTAAAACACAAGAGATTGGTAACCCAGTTCGGTGAAACCACACCTACGTCTGAGGGCACTCTACCCAATAAAGGAAATTCACTACTTCGAATTAGAATAATTAGTCTTATGAGAACCTTCAACTTCCATGAAGTTGTATGCCTCTCCTTAATTATAGTGACTTTCTATTTAGGTATTCCCCTAAATAGGAGAATCCACTCACTTTCTTATATCACATAACCCTAGTGATCAACCTCAATAACAAGTCTATTGATTGTTGAATTTATAACTCAACTAAGACAAACCAATTATGCCAAGTTACTGAAACACAATTGTGTACAAAATTAAATTCAACACTAATACAATTATGGCATTAGCGTGGAATACAAGAAATAGACTCAACCTAAGAGTATAAACTTTCTCTTTTGCTTCGTGATCTTCAAGGCATGGTATAATCTATATTTATAGCAATCCATTTGGGCTTTTCTCCTTTAGATAATGACCTAATTTTGTTCAGAAATAGTGGATATTTTGTTGAGATTTGTTGATCCAAATTAGCTTCATGAAATATGATTTTATTTTATTTTAATTCAAATTTAAATCACATTGATTTAAATTTAACTAATTAAAATTATCAAACAAATCCAATTGCTAAAAATCAGCAATAATATTTGTTGCTCACATCATCAAAATGCATTCCATGTAACAAAAAAACATGCGCACAAAGCAGCATCCTTGTTCTGCAGACAAGGGACAATGTTGCACACATACTGGGACATTGGTTTCTGTAAGACCCCAATTTTGTCCCTAAGATCCCTCATGGCATCACATCATATCATCATATTGCCTCAAGGATCATTGTGCACCTTGCCTCCTTCCCTGTGGGTGGGTTATCTTTCCTGAGTGGTTCTTGATCACCAAGCATGTTTTGCATTTGTATATCATTGCTTTACTTTTTATCACTAACCAAAAGTACAAAAATATGTCATCTAACTTTTGTCTTGCAGATGAAGCAATCAACAGTCAAGACAATCAAAGGCATTCATTGAGCAATAGATGGTGGCCATTCTTGAGAATTTGGACCCCATAATCATTATCAAGAGTTCATATGAGCTATGATGTTATTTTGAATCAAAATCCCAAGTGGTAGAGGCTTGAATTTCATTAGAACATTCCTAGTCAACTGAAAGCTTAGAAAGTCAACAGCCAAGTCAACTGTGGATTTGGAGGTGGGAAGTGATTAGAAATACTTCATTCATGTTCAAACAAGTCTCATTTTACATTTCAAACATCAACATTGAAGAAAATAAAGTCAGGTCAAAACTTTCCAAAAATAGAAAGTGACCTATAATTCAAATTTGCCAAAAATGGAAAGGTTTTAACCTAACTTCAACTTCAAATTACATCATCAAGAAAGCTTCAAATGAAATTTTGTTGAACATGAAAGTTGTAGATCTTTCTCTCCCATTTCCAAAAAGTCCAAGATCATCAATTTCTCATGTATGGTTAAGGAGATATGATCAAAACATGGGAAAGTGTACTTGAAGATTCAAATGTGCATAACTTCTCAACCAAAACTCCAAATTGGATGGCTCTTTTTGCATTGTTCTTATTTTGACCTATAGTTTCCAAATCTTGCATTACATAACATGCATTATCATCACATGAACATTTTCCAATTCACTTGATTTTTGGAGGGAAATTATGGAATTTAAAATTTGTGCACTATTTGATCTTTTTTCCACTACCATTGGCTCCAAAATGAAATTTGAAGTGAATTTGAAAGTAAACCCGTGCACTGTTCACCATGCATTTTCATGCATAGGGTGAAAAAGCTAAATTGCACAAACACCTCATTTTGCTAATTCCACTTAACCAATAGCTTAAACTTGATTAGAGAGTGATTAGTAGGAGGTATAAAGCCAAAACCCTAATTGTTTCAGCATAACAACAATCACAATTTCAGATCTAGAAAATTTCTCAAACTTTTTCTCTCAAATTTTCTTTCAATTTCTTAAAACAAATTGCATTTATCTTGATCAATTCATCTTTCTGAAGCATCATTGAGCAAGATTGAACATAGATCCATAGCAATTCGTGCCTGTTTGAAGCATATGCAAGCTTTGAAGCAACAATGGTGAATCCAAATTCTGGCAAAATCGTGCACAATTGAGCTGCAATTTCTCTTCCAATCACTTGTCCAAGCTTCATAGAGGAACTGTTGAGCCATTACACAGCCTGAATCAAGCGAATTCCATTTCTGCACTTCAAGAGGTTACAGAATCGATCTCTCTTTTTCTCAAAATTATTATGATGTTGTTATAAATCTTAATGTGCTAGTTAATTTGAGCTTTAAACCATGAAATTCCATGCAATATTCACTGAGTTAGGTTGATTTAAAGTTCCATGCATGAAATTAGTTTTGCTCGATTTGATCTTAACATGATGATTTAAGCTTAGCCATGCGTATATTCGTGACCTAGGATGAAAGATCTACATGATGATGTATTCAATTTGGATTTCTGGGAAAAATCTTCTTGATGTATCCACTGTTCATGAAATTTACGATGAAGATGATACTGTTCACGATTAGGCCACGCTTTTGATCTTTCTGATGCATTAATCCGTTGCCGTAGGTGTTAGTTTAGGGCTCGCTTGTGATTGGTTAATTCAAATGGCCATGCACGCGTCTGATTGGTCCGTTTTGTTGACCATGCAATGTTGACTTGCCAGCGTTTAAATGGAACGCTGCGTTTCGTGCAGCCTGGTGCCATAATTTGAAATGCCACTTAGTTCGATTCCGGCCTGTAGCAATTAGTTCAAATGTTTCATTGTTTTTTTCCATTTCCCTCCTATTTCATATCCATGCTTCATATGTCATTTTTTAATTTTTCATCATCTTTAAAAATTCATATCTAATTGAATATTGATCCAAAAATTGTGAGGTTTTTTGCATTGTATTCCTTATCTTGTCTATTATTTTTTGATCATTTTTCCATAAATTGTGCTTGGCTGGATTTCATTTTGTGCTAGGGTTTGTGAACATGTATCCATTTTGTACCTTGCCTTGCTATATCATTTGTGAAATGCTGGTTGTTAATCTAATGAATCTGAAAATTTGCATGATGAAACTAGACACTTTGCTTGACATTTTGGTGTTAATTTGGTATTTTACCATTTATCATTTTTGTTTTATGATCATGTGAAGTTGGTGTGACAATTTGTGTCACACCTTTGCTTGTCCAACTTATGTGATGTGTTTGCCTTACCAAATGAATTCCAATTGTTCTGATTTTTTGTGTGATGCTTGATATGGATGTTGTGAATGCTCATGAATTTTCTTGGAATTGTTTGAATCATTTCTGATTTAATTGAGATTTTTCATTCTGGTTGGTCACATTTGAGCTTTAAAATTGCCTTGAACTTCAATTGATCATGAAATGCTTTTGGTACATGATATTGATGTGAGACCTTTTGGATTGTTTCAAGATGTGTTTGAAGTTGATTCATGTTAATTTTTAGCTTCTGTTTTGAATTTTTTCTCTATCTTTGACCCTAGGCTTTGACCTAGTGGTTTGCCTCTCACATTTGAGCTTTGATTTCAGGTTGAACATCCAAGTTCCATAGTTGTTGATGCTCCATCATTTGAGCATTGATGTTTGCCTTTGATTACTAATCTTTGTGTGTTTTGTAGGTTGATGTTGACTCATTTGAGTTTGACTTTTGGCTTGCACATTGTGAACCTTGTCTGTTTGTCTGATATTAACTGTTGGTTGTTTGTCTGTATAGTTGTACTGATTTGTTTGATGTTTCCACAGGTACATTAGTTGCTTTAAGTTCATTTTGAACTTGCTTTTGCTTGGTTGCTTAACCACTTAGGTATAACCTCTCTTCTTCATGTAGTCTGGAAGACCTACTGTTATTGGTAGGCACCTGTCTGAAGTCCTCTTTAAGAGGCAATGTTTGTGATTGTTTACTTTTTGTGCCAAGCAGGAAAAGTCCTCTTATGAGGCAATTGGTAGATAAAAGAGATGTGTAATCCATCTCCTACTATTCAGTGTGTCATCCACTTTGCTCACACAATGTGTTGATGCATTGTGGATATTAACCCAAGATCTTACAGAGTCAAATCACTTGTGGAGAAGAGTTCCAACTTTCTGAACTCCCACACTTTCTATTATTTAAAGCTCTCCCTGACCAGTGATAAGAGCTATGAGGCACACCCCTCATCCCCCTTTCATATGCTTCACCCTAACTCTCAATGTTAGGGTTAAGAGCTCATATTACCCCATTCCAGTTGACTGTAAAGTCTAACCTCGCTTGAGCCTGATTGCTTGTATATAGTGTGTGCTAACTGACTTGTTTGTTTGATTACCTGATTCATCTGTGCATATCTGCTTATGTGTGCCTTTGTGCATTTATCATCATTAATTGTACATCATTGCATAATCATTGTTCATATCTTTGTGACACTTTTGTTGGTCCATGGAGGAGGCAAGCATAAGACCATTGATTGGCAGTTGTTTCCCATGATATGGCAGGAGACTAGTGTAAGTCCATTGATTGGCATCTGGAATCATTGTTTCTTTGTTTTAGGAGATTGGTATAAGTCCATTTATTGGCATCTGGTATCCATGTTTGTTTTAGGAGATTGGTATAAGTCCATTGATTGGCATCTGATATCCATGTTTGTTTTAGGAGATTGGTATAAGTCCATTGATTGGCATCTGATATCCATGTTTATTTTAGGAGATTGGTGTAAATCCATTGATTGATATCCGGCATCCACCTTTGTTTGTGAGATTGGTGTAAGCCCATTGATTGGCATTCGGTATCCATTTTGCTTTGCTCATTTGCTTATTTGATTTGTTGCCTATTCCAAAGGAATCACTTGGATCATCTACATATGATTTCAAGAGGTGAACATCTAAGAAGTTTTACTTCCTCACCCTCCCACCTTTTATTTCTTTAAACCTCCATCTTTGCATGTTAATCCAAACATGAAAACTATTGTGCAAACATTTTGACATGATTTCAAATTAGAAACCTAAGCTTTAGGCCTTTGATCTTTCAAACTTCATTTTCATAATACTTCTCTTAAATTGAATCCTAATCATACTTTGACCACCTTTGTGAATAAATTCCAATTGATTAATTCCACTCATTCAATGATTTTGTGGCTTTGTCCATTCTTGATAAATTTTCATACATTGGCCATAGGTTTGATTTATCCTAGTTGGTTGATGTTAATCTCACCTTTTGTCCTTAGTGATTGAATTGTAAGACTTCCTTGCTTATTATAGGGTTAACCCCTCACTAGCAAGTTGAAGCTTTTCTCACATGGTGGACTTGTCGTTTGTATAAGGTTGAGTTTTCTCCCGTGGATAACGAAAGACCTTAGGGCTTTTGTCTAAAATGAACCCACTCATATTTTGGAAATCTTTTAGCCGAACTACGGCGTTTTGATCCTTACCTTTCATGGAAGGTACGTAGGCAACGGGTTCATCCGTTCAAACAATAACAATAAAAATTGTATATTATTTTCTCATCCCTTCAATCCATGTTTGCACAATAAATATTTCATAAACAAATAACATTCCGTACAACAAGTGTGAAAAGGGCTCCCTAGGAGTACCTAGGACGTTTTGGGTGCCTAACACCTTCCCATTGCGTAATTAACCCCTTACCCAGATCTCTGATCTTTTCATTAGTTTTCTATGTGTAAAACTTCTTAGGCTTTTGTTCGCTTTTTAGCCATTCCTTTGGATAAATAAAAGTGCGGTGGCGACTCGATTCTTTGTATGCTTTGCTTTTGGTTTAATCAATAAATCATAAAGTGACGAATACACCGCTACAGAAAAGTGGCGACTCTGCTGGGGAGAGAAGATCCTTGGTGGTATTGCCTACTTTTCACCCTTGTTGTGTGATATTGTTTATCTGTTATTTGACATATTTTTGTACAATTTGGGATAACTGTATTGATTGTAATGTTTGAATTGCTTGATATACAATTGCTGTTTGCTTGGTGATCTCTGTGAGATGAGTTCTATACCCGAACTCGAGTGCACCTTAGGATAGGAGAATGGCGTAGTCTTGTCGACTTGTGTGGAGTATTCCTTAACAAGTTGACTTGCGAGTCCATTCACTTGGTGGAGGTCATGTTGGATTAATAATGTCACACAAGTTATTTGTGGTTAGGCATTATTCTTTCAATCATGTGCCTTAGAAGCCAAGGACCTTAGTTTACCAAGCCCATCTTGGCCTGTTTTTAGGACGTAGTGCGGAAGTCGTTCAGATGTAAGATCTGATGCGATTGTTACGCGATACTACACTCATAAGAGTCTCTCTTGAGAATATTTTTGGAATACGAGTATTCCTTCCTCCGATAATATTCGAAAGATGGGATGATGACTATGGGAACCTCTGGTAGAACATGTTCGGCAGGTTTAAACCCTAGTACACTTCCTTTGGGTGGTTCTTAACTGAGACTTCATGCCCGTGACTCTCAACAAACCCGTGATTCATGGTTGAGTCATTCAGACATCCTTAATATCAATGGAACTTGGGTGTTGATAAGGTGAAAACCATAATCCACCAAAATGGATGATTGATATTAAGGATGATTGAGCCGGTTCAGGTATTGTTAATATCAATGGAACTTGGGTGTTGATAAGGTGAAAACCATAATCCACCAAAATGGATGATTGATATTAAGGATACTATGAGCTTTCCCACGACCTTTGTCTGGTGTGATTTGCTTGATCCTTGAGTGTGATTGTTGCATTCATGCATTCATGCATTCATCTGCATTCATGTCATCAGAAAAATCAGAAAATTTTCAAGGAACTTAAAGGGTTTATTTGCAAAATTTTCAGACATGGAAAGACCAAAAAGGCATACAAAGAAGTACAACTTTAGACAGCCCGATGTGAAAGAGTTAAGGAATCTGACATCTTATGTATTAGATCCCTTGGGTTTCAAAGCTCGTTATGGGAAGCTTCTACCTCTGTTGACTACTCAGGTTGATGAAGGGTTGATGAGTACTTTGGCGCAGTTTTATGATCCTCTGTATCATTGCTTCTCTTTTCCGGACTTCCAGCTGTTGCCTACGCTCGAGGAGTATGCTCATCTTGTGGGTATTCCTATTCTAGATCAGGTGCCGTTCAGTGGCTTAGAGAGTATTCCGACTTCTCGAGAGATCGCAGACTTGTTGCACATAGATGAATCCCTGATTGAAGCGCATATGACCACCAAAGGTGGAATTCAGGGTCTTCCTTCTGATTTCCTCATCGCTCAAGCTACTGTTTATGGGAAGGCCATGAGTGAGGATGCCTTTGAGGCCATATTTGTGCTGCTCATCTATGGTTTGGTATTGTTCCCCAACATCGACAAATTTGTGGATGTGAACGCCATTAGGATCTTTTCAGTTCTTAATCCCGTTCCTACTCTGTTGGGTGATGCCTATTTCTCTTTGCATCTGAGGAATGCAAAGGGTGGAGGAGTTATTGTGTGTTGTTTGCCTCTGTTGTATAAGTGGTTTATTTCTCACTTACTGCAGACGGTCGCTTTCAAGGAGAACAAGGGATGTCTACGGTGGTCTACGAGACTTATGTCTCTCACTAATGATGATATCTCTTGGTATGATCGCGTGTATGATACTGTTCAGATTATTAATTATTGTGGTGAGTTCCCTAATGTTCCTCTTCTTGGTACATGTGGTGGGATCAGCTACAATCCTATCTTAGCACGTCGTCAGCTTGGGTTCCCCCTAAAGGATAAACCTCATAACATTCTGTTAGAAGGTGTGTTCTTTCAGGAGGGTAAATATCCCCAAGGCCTGAAAGCCAGGATGGTCCGCGCTTGGCGCAAGATTCATAAGAAGGGTAGAAATGAATTGGGTCCGAAGAACCGCATTGCTTTGGAGCCGTATACTTCTTGGGTCAGACGGAGAGCTTCTGAGTATCTTATGCCATATGATTATCCGAGACCTACATCGTTGGTTGTGGCTGGGCCTTCAACCCTCCCTAACCAAGCCGTAGAGGAGTTGAGAGACGAAGACCTTTCACGTGCTTGGATCCGTGAAAGAGAAGAGTTGCTTCAGCAAATCAAGGAGAAGGACACTCTGATTGAGTTCCTTGAGCATCAGGTGATAGATGATCCAGATGATACTTGGACTTCTCTGCTTCCTCAGTCTTCCAAGTTCTGGAAGAGGAAGTATGATCGACTTGCTAAGGAGAAAGCGAATATGGAAGCAGCCTATGAGAGAGAGATCAAGAAGCTTTGTGTATCTCGTCTTCCAGCATCCCGAGCTTCTAGGGATCCATAGGATGTTTATTTTCCTTTTCCCTTGTAATGATCAACAATGTTGTACTTCTTTGTCTTGAATATATTTGATGAGATATTTTCCATATGCGATTTAATGTTTTAATATTTCAAAAATTGCAAATAGAACCCTAAAAGTTCCTTGAAATAAAAACAAAGCATATGCACAAGCATTGCATGCATCATTTTGCATAAGCAGGTGTTGTTCTGGTCTTCTTGTCTGTGGCCTAACTCTGTGCTCTTCATTTATTTTGAGGACAAGCTGACTCACCGGTACTATACCAGAGCCAATTCTGCAAGAGTGATGGATCAGTTGGAACAAGAGAACAGAGAGCTGAAGGATGAAGTCGCCAGGCTCACTGCTTTGATGGAGCAATTTCTAGCTGCTCAGAATCAACCTTCTCCACCTCCTGCAACTCCTCCCCAGAGGACTGTTATATCAGAGGTTGTGTCTTCAACTGTGCCAGCTGCCAGTGCCCACTTCGTGCCAGCCATGCCAGCCGGGTTTCCGTGGGGTATGCCTCCAGGTTTCATGCCTGATATTCCAGCTCCAACTTTCGCTTCCATGCCAGCATCTAGCCCGGTCCTTGCTATGCCTCCTCCTGTCGTGCATACCACTCCTAGGGTAGACGACACCATCTATCATTCTGAGCCGTCTGAGGGCCCAGATGTTAATGAAAAGATGGAAGCTATGAATGATCAATTCCTTGAGCTCCGAAAGGAATTGAAGACCCTCCAAGGGAAAGATCTATTCGGCAAGTCTGCTGCCGAGTTATGCCTGGTTCCCAATGTGAAGATTCTGGTCAAGTTCAAAGTTCCTGACTTTGAGAAGTATAAAGGGAACACCTGCCCTCTCGCTCACCTGGTCATGTACGCCAGGAAAATGTCGACTCAGATTGATAATAATCAATTGCTGATTCATTATTTTCAGGATAGTTTGTCTGGTGCAGCTCTTCGTTGGTATATGAGCCTTGATAGTGCAAACATCCGATCCTTCAACGATCTTGGCGAAGCCTTCGTCAAGCAGTACAAGTACAATATTGATATGGCGCCTGACCGTGATCAACTCAGGGCCATGTCTCAGAAGGATAAAGAGACATTTAAAGAGTACGCCCAGAGGTGGCGAGAGCTGGCAGCTCAGATTACTCCTCCGCTAGAAGAGAAGGAGATGACTAAGATCTTTCTGAAGACTCTTAGTTCATTTTATTATGAGCGGATGGTTGCGAGTGCTCCCTCTGATTTCACCGAGATGCTGAACATGGGGATGCGTTTGGAGGAAGGTGTCCGTGAAGGACGGTTGTCTAAAGAAGAGAGCTCTTCTAAACGATATGGGGCGTTTAAGAAGAAAGATGGGGAGGCACATGCTGTGCAATCCCATGCTAAACCTAGAAGACCCTCTGTTAAGAGGAAGCCTGTGCGTCATGCCAGCAATCAGCATCAGGTGGCTCATATAGCACCTGTCTTCAGAGACAACAACCAACATCAGCAACAACCTCAGTATCAACAGCAACATCGTCTACAGCAACAGGCTTACCAGCCTCGTGGCAGCACCAGTAATCAGGCCAATTTGAATTATGATAGGAAGAAGATCAGTTTCGATCCTATTCCTATGTCATATGCTGAGTTATATCCCTCTTTAATAGAGCGGAAACTGGTTACTCCGAGAGAGCCTCCGGCTGTGCTTGCTAACCCGCAGTGGTGGTACAAGCCCGATCAGCACTGTGTTTATCATTCCGGTGCTCCGGGTCACAATATTGAAAACTGCTATCCATTGAAGACCAAGGTGCAAGACCTTATGCGATGCGGCATTTTGAGCTTTGAGGACTCAGGCCTGAATGTTACGAAGAACCCATTGCCCGAGCATGGGAAGTCGGTTAACATGGTCCAGGGTTGCCCTGGCAAGTATAAAGTCAAATATGTGAGCCATATTCGACAGTCATTGGTCGAGTTGCATCGTTTGCTGTGTCAATACAGTCATATGGAGCACGACCATGACAGATGCCGCATTTGCTCCGTTAATAGATTGGGTTATCGCCAAGTGCGAAGAGAACTTCAAGAGCTATTGGATGAAGGTACCATTGAGATTCTGCAGAATCGGAATGTTGATGAAGACGAACCAGAGGTGAATGTGATTTCTCCTGTGTTCAAATTTCCCGAGCCTGTTGTCATCCGTTATGATGGTAGCAAGCCGAAGGTTTCTCCTTCTCTGGTAATCAAGCCTGCAGGCCCTGTGCCTTATTCTTCGGATAGAGCTATTCCTTTCCGATATAATCCCGTTGCTGTGGAAGATGGGAAAGAAGTGCCTTTACCTTCGACCTCTGTGGTAAATATTGCTGATGTGAGTGGGTTGACCCGGAGTGGTCGCGTGTTTTCAGCACCTAAGCCTCAGGCTAGAGCTGTTGTTTCTGATTCTGTTGAGCGTCCGGTTGGGACTGCGGTGAATATTCCGAACCCGACACCTGTTACCAAACCCTCCTCTGTACAAAAGACTCCTGTTTCTTCTGTTGTCCCGAGTGGCACTGTGAATGAAGAATGTGATGAGATGCTGAGGCTCATCAAGAAGAGTGAGTACAACGTTGTAGACCAGCTTCTACAAACGCCGTCCAAGATCTCTATTTTATCTTTGCTTCTGAACTCAGAACCCCATAGGGAGGCTCTGCAGAAATTTTTGGATCTGGCTTATGTTGATCACGACGTCACTATTGAACAGTTTGACAGTATAGTTGCAAACATCACTGCTTGCAACACTTTGAGTTTCTGTGATGCTGATCTCCCTGAGGAGGGAAGAGTCCACAACATGGCTTTACATATATCCATGAACTGCAAGACCGATGCCATGTCCAACGTGCTGGTGGACACTGGGTCATCTCTAAATGTATTGCCAAAAACCACTCTTTCGAGATTGTCATATCAGGGGCCTCCTATGAGGCAGAGTGGTGTTGTTGTGAAAGCTTTCGATGGGTCGCGTAAGACTGTGATTGGGGAAGTTGATCTCCCAATCAATATTGGACCAAGCGACTTCCAAGTTACCTTCTAGGTTATGGATATCCACCCATCTTATAGCTGTCTCCTTGGTAGACCATGGATTCACGAGGCTGGCGCCGTGACATCCACCCTACACCAGAAGCTGAAATTCGTCAAGAATAAGAAATTGGTTGTGGTAGGGGGAGAAAAGGCTCTCCTGGTTAGCCACTTGTCTTCTTTCTCATATATTGATGCTGAGGATGAAGTTGGAACGCCTTTCCAAGCTTTGTCTATTGCTGAGCCGATTGAGAAAAAGTCTCCTTCATTTACTTCCTATCGTGATGCGAAACTGGCCATTGAATGTGGTGCAGTTGCTGGTTTGGGGAAGATGATTGAGCTTGAAGACAACAAATCCCGGGCTGGCATTGGCTGTTCTTCTGGGGGCATTCAACGAGCAAGGTTTATTCAAGAGTGGAGGTTTCATCCATGCTGATCAAGCTGAAGAAACTGCTGCTATTCTGGAAGAGGATACAGAGGACTTGAGCAACTTTATCATACCTGGTGGTGTCTGCCATAATTGGGTCGCTGTGGATGTTCCTACGGTCATTCATAAGTCAACGTAATTTGTTCACTTTGTTTCAAAACCCTTCTCCCATGCCAAAAGGAGAAGTGATGACATTGTTGGCAGCATTTATACAATGATATTTCATTCAATTAATGCATTGTTAAACATTTATTTTTCCATTTGTTTTCACTTTTTGCTTTTGCATGAAATCAGTGATCACAAAAAAACCCTAAAAACAAGAATAAAAGCAATCTTTTCAACTGCATAATGGTTTGCTTGTTTAAATTCTAAAGTTTTTATTAACCAAAATCATTATGTAGGTTGATTCTAAAACCCATTGAACATAATGATCCAACGCATCTCCCAATTTTGAATTCCCTGTATTCGAGGCAGAGGAATATGATGTTGAAGGGATTCCTGATGAGATTACCCGTCTCCTTGAGCACGAGAAGAAGATCATTCAGCCGCATCTCGAAGATCTGGAAACAGTCAACTTGGGGTCTGAATATTGTGTTCGTATGGTGAAGATTGGGGCGCTTCTTGAAGAGTCTATCAAGAAGGGGTTGATCAGTTTGCTACGAGAATATTCCGATATCTTTGCTTGGTCGTATGAAGACATGTCGGGTCTAGATACAGATATTGTGCAACATTTCCTGCCTTTGAAGCCTGAGTGCGTGCCTGTGAAGCAGAAGCTCAGAAGAACTCATCCAGATATGGTAGTAAAGATCAAAGAGGAAGTTCAGAAGCAAATTGATGCGGGGTTTCTGGTGACTTCTACATATCCTCAATGGGTGGCCAATATTGTGCTTGTGCCTAAGAAGGACGGAAAAGTCCGTATGTGTGTTGATTACAGAGATTTGAACAAGGCTAGTCCTAAAGATGATTTTCCTCTACCACACATTGATATGTTGGTAGACAATACAGCTAAATTCAAAGTCTTTTCCTTTATGGACGGATTTTCCGGTTATAATCAAATCAAGATGGCACCCGAAGATATGGAGAAGATAACATTCATCACACCTTGGGGAACATTCTGTTATCGAGTGATGCCCTTCGGTTTGAAGAACGCCGGAGCCACGTATCAACGTGCTATGACTACCTTGTTTCATGATATGATGCACAAGGAGATAGAGGTTTATGTTGATGATATGATTGCTAAGTCCCGAACGGAAGTTGAACATATTGAGCATTTGTTGAAGCTTTTTCAGCGTCTGAGGAAGTTTAGACTTCGTCTGAATCCGAACAAATGTACATTTGGAGTCCGTTCTGGCAAGTTGTTGGGTTTTGTGGTCAGCGAAAGAGGTATTGAGGTTGATCCTGCAAAGGTCAAAGCAATACAAGAGATGCCTGCACCCAAAACTGAGAAGCAAGTCCGAGGTTTTCTTGGCCGCTTGAATTATATTTCCAGATTTATATCCCACATGACTGCCACATGTGCGCCGATATTCAAGCTCCTCCGGAAAGATCAATCCCATGAGTGGACCGAGGATTGCCAGAAGGCTTTCGACAACATCAAAGAATATCTATCCGAGCCTCTGATCTTGTCTCCGCCTGTAGAAGGAAGACCTCTGATCATGTATTTGACTATTCTTGAAGACTCGATGGGTTGTGTCCTCGGTCAACAAGATGAATCAGGGAAGAAAGAATCTGCTATATACTACCTCAGTAAGAAATTTACTGATTGTGAGTCTCGGTACTCAATGCTTGAGAAGACGTGTTGTGCTTTGGCTTGGGCTGCTAAGCGTTTGCGCCAGTACATGATAAATCATACAACTTGGTTGATATCCAGAATGGATCCAATCAAGTATATTTTCGAGAAGCCTGCTTTAACTGGGAGGATTGCCCGTTGGCAGATGTTGTTATCTGAGTATGATATCGAGTATCGAGCTCAGAAAGCTATCAAAGGTAGTATCTTGGCTGACCATTTAGCGCACCAGCCGATTGAAGATCATCAGTCTGTTCAGTACGACTTCCCAGATGAGGAGATTCTGTATTTGAAAATGAAAGATTGTGATGAGCCTACACTTGATGAAGGTCCGGAACCTGGTTCCAGATGGACGATGGTGTTTGATGGCGCTGTGAATCAGTACGGAAATGGAATTGGGGCAGTAATCATTACTCCTCATGGCACACATATTCCGTTTACAGCAAGGCTAACTTTCAAATGCAAGAATAATATGGCTGAGTATGAGGCATGTATTATGGGACGGGAAGAATGTATTGATTTGAGAATCAAACATCTTGATGTGTATGGTGATTCGGCCCTGGTTGTCAATCAGATCAAGGGTGAATGGGAGACGAATCAGCCAGGTCTCATTCCGTACATAGATTATGCGAGGAGGATTTCAACGTTCTTTACAGAAGTTGACTTTCATCATATTCCTCGAGAGGATAATCGGATGGCAGATGCGCTTGCTACGCTTGCTTCCATGATTGTGGTCAAGTATTGGAATGAAGTTCCCAATATTGTCGTGATGCGCTTGGATAGACCAGCTCACGTGTTTGCAGTGGAAGAAGTGAATGATGACAAGCCTTGGTATTTTGATATCAAGAATTTCCTCCAGAACCAGGTCTACCCGTCTGGGGCATCTAGGAAAGATAGGAAAACTTTAAGAAGGTTGTCAGGCAGTTTCTACCTCAGCGGTGAAGTGCTGTATAAGAGAAATTTCGACATGGTTTTGCTCAGATGCGTGGATAGACACGAAGCAAACCTGTTGATGACTGAGGTCCATGAGGGTTCATTTGGTACTCATTCCAATGGACATGCCATGGCAAGAAAGATGTTGAGAGCAGGCTACTATTGGCTGACAATGGAGTCTGACTGCTGCAAATATGTGAAGAAATGCCACAAGTGTCAGATTTACGCGGATAAGATTCATATTCCTCCGATACTTCTGAATGTGATTTCGTCACCATGGCCTTTCTCTATGTGGGGAATCGACATGATCGGCATGATTGAACCGAAGGCGTCCAATGGGCACAGGTTTATTCTCGTAGCAATTGATTACTTCACCAAATGGGTTGAAGCCGATTCGTATGCGAATGTGACCAGGCAGGTGGTTGTGAAGTTTATCAAGAACCAGCTGATTTGCCGTTATGGTGTGCCAGATAAGATCATTACTGATAATGGATCTAATCTGAACAATAAGATGATGGAAGAGTTGTGCGCTGAATTCAAGATTGCACACCATAATTCCTCCCCTTACAGACCTAAGATGAATGGGGCTGTTGAAGCTGCTAATAAGAATATCAAGAAGATTATCCAGAAGATGACAGTTACGTACAAAGATTGGCATGAGATGCTGCCATTTGCGTTGCATGGTTATCGTACATCTGTCTGCACTTCAACAGGGGCAACCCCTTTTTCTCTTGTTTACGGCATGGAGACTGTTCTCCCAGTAGAGGTGGAGATACCATCAATGAGAGTCTTGATGGAAGCTAAGTTGACTGATGCTGAATGGATTCAGAGTCGTTACGACCAATTGAATTTGATTGAAGAGAAGCGATTGACTGCCATGTGCCATGGTCAGTTATATCAGCAAAGAATAAAGAAAGCATTCGATAAGAAGGTCAAGCCTCGTGTGTTCCGAGAAGGTGACCTCGTGCTCAAAAAAGTTTTGTCTTTCGCGCCCGATTCCAGGGGCAAGTGGACTCCAAACTATGAAGGTCCATATGTTGTTAAGAGAGCCTTTTCAGGCGGTGCTTTGATGCTTACAACAATAGATGGGGAGGATTTCACTCGTCCTGTGAATTCAGATGCAGTCAAGAAATACTTTGCCTAAAAAAAAGAGTATGCAAAAGAAAAACAAAATAGCTCGCTAAGTTGAAAACCCAAAAGGGCGGCTTAGGCAAAAATGAGCGTCTCGGTGGAGAACCCGCAAGGGCGATCCAGGCAAAAGTTAGAGACATAAAAAAATGAATTTTGCATCCCGCTAGATTGAGTACCTCACCCTGGGGCAATCTAGGCAAAAATTAGGGATACGGCAAGTAACTGCATCCTGACAAGACTTTCTGTTCCACAGCTGTCTTTTCGTCAGAGATTCTCGATTTGTCGTCGACTGAAGCTTCGAATACATCGAGATTCAAATTGGTAGAGAAAGGATCATTATGTTCAATGTAGCCCTCTTCCAATATATATCACTGATTTCAAATTTGTACAGATCTATGGAGTCTTGCCATTTGCAGGCTACCATTCCATCAAATCAATTTGAGCTTTTATCCAATTATTTGCACTCTTATTTGTTTCAATTCAACAAATGTTTTGCATGTTTTAATTGATAAAATGTCATTGTTTTAAACAAATAAATTTTCCAAATTGTTGTTTTAAACAAAGTGAACATTCACAATGATGAAAGGATACTCAAGAATTTCTCAGTGCTTTCCCAAGGGTGGCATGATTTCCAACAGGTAAGACATTTGTTCATATTCCTGGCATGGTTCTATCCTTTTTCTCCAGATTTGTTGATGGGGTTGTTCCCCAAGCAGAGGTTTGGTTGGAGTTGTTCCCCAAGAAAAGTGTTTGTTAGGACTTCATAGTCCTCTCCAACAGTATTTCTCTCCTCAGCATGGGTGCCTTCCTTTGGAAAATTCAGTGGTTGGTGGGTTGACATCCCGGTACTTTACCACTTTCCTCAGCACAGTTGCTAGCAGAGTTGTTGATACAATATACTGCACTTATGCTTTTTTTCCCCATCGGAGCGCTTGTTGAGGTTTTCACCTCTTATCCCTTCAGCAGAGCAGTGTTTATTTTCCTCCTCCGCGGTTGTTGGGTTTCTCTTGGAAGGTTCAGCATTTGGTGGTTGATCCCCAGCTCTCCTCCTCATCCCCAGTGGAGCCACCAGTAGATTTGTGGTATAGTGGATTGTAGCTGTGATTTCCCCAGAGTCCCCGCCAGAGTTGGTATCCCCAATAGAGTCAGGACCCCCGCCAGAGTTGCTTTCCCCCAGTAGGGTCGGTTGGTGATCTATCATCCAGAGATTTGGTTGATTCCCTGATGATTTTGATCCCTGTAGAGTGGCTTGTTGCAGAATCTACTTTCGTGATCCATTTTCCCTCAGTGGGTTTATCCCCGATTGGAGCGGCTGACAGTATTCCCCGTAGAGTTGCTTGTGCAGTTAGATTCTACATGGATGATCTGTTCTCCCTTTGTGGGTTGTTCCCCAGTGGAGTTATTTGGAGTTGCTTTCGTAGCAGTTCTTGCTTGTGCAGTGAACTCTTGTTTCCCAGTTGATACTGAAGATCCCCCTACAGATATCTTGGGATTTCTCCATTTCCCCAGCAGATTTGTCTTTGTGGCAGTTTCTGCCTGTTGTGGACTTTCTGTTCCCCAGTTGGGTTGATTGTTGATCCATCACTCAGAGATTTTGTGATTTCCTGATATCTCTGATCTTTTGCCTCCCCGCAGATCTTTGCTTCTAGCTTGAAGATCTCCAGCAGATTGGATTTCCAGTTGGATTTTTTTCTCTGGAAGTGTAGTACCGGGCGTTTGATTCCTGGACCTGTTTGTGTTAGATATGTCTGTTTTGTCAGCATTCATCAAACATAAATTACGCATATTCATGCATACTTTCAACATTCAGATATTCATGTTGCATTTTTTGCCATATATCTTTTGTTTGTTGTCTCCTGCTATGGTGATATAGATCTCTCCAGTAGATTTCCCCAAGCAGATGTCGGGTGTTTAATCTCTCAATATAGAGTCAGCCCCATAAGCAGAAAGTGTCTGTCTTTCCTTCTGCAGTTCCCCACTGAGATATATCCTCGTGGATGACGGTTTCTTCCGTTTCCTCCCAACACATATATTGGGATGGATTTTCCTATTGAGTTATATCCTCATTAGGACGAGTTTTGATTCAGTTTGCCTTTTTGGTTTAATCCTGAATTGGCATTTTTCAACTGTTTCTTGTGCTTCCCTGTGGAATAAATGAATGAATTGCCCAGTAACCGACAATAATTCTTTTATCCCCAGCGGAATCTTTTGGGCCTCTACCCTTATACCGGTAGTTGTAAGTCCTATGTTCCTTGCCTCTTGGCGGAATTTGTGGTTATATACCTTTTATTCCTCAGCAAGAGTCGTTGGTTTTCTACCCAATAGTCGGTAGTCGTAAATCCTAGTTTTGCTTGCTCCTCAGCAGTTGGTGGTTTGTTATAAACCCTATTGTTGTTTCCCGTGCGGATTTGTGATTCTTTCATTCCCACGCGGAGTTGTTGGCTACTACCCCGTATTCGGTAGTTGTAAGTCCTATCTCGTTTTCCCCTAGCAGAGGTAACCTTTGTGGTTCGTTCTGGTAGGTGGTGGATTTTGTGCTGTTGTGGTTTTATCCCCAGCGGAGTCTGTGTCTCCTTATGGAATAAGTTGAATAATTGCTCAGTATTTGGCATTCATTCACCCTATCCCCAGTTGAGTCTTTGGTTTCTACCCCGTATTCGGTAGTCGTAAACCCTAATTTCTCTCCTTTGCAGAGTTAACCTTGTTGTTCATCCTAACAGATGATGGTTACTCTTTGTGGTTATCTTCGTTCAATATTCGATGTTGATATTCCCTCCTTGCTTCTGGGTATTTGCCGTTTGCTAGCAATTGTATCCCCAGCAAGTCCGTGTGGATAATTGCTGTTTATGCAATTTATCCCCAGTGAGTCTTCTTTCATTTACCCTTTTGTGGTAATGTTGTTGCTCCCTTTGATTGGTCATCATTCTATACCTAGTTTTGGTATCCCGATGCCTTTCTTTTCGGTTGATTTATCCTTTATTAACCCAGTAATCGGTTGTGGATAATCTTCCATGCGAGTATGTTATCCACGTTCTGACGGTAATGGATAATATATCTCATGCACTCTTCAGTCGAAGCCTGTTGTATTTCCCCAGTCGAGTAAGATTCGTAGTCCTTTGTGGAATCGAATATTCTTTGTTTCTTGGATAATTGCCGGATGCTTGCAATTTATCCCCTGTGAGTTATCTTTCGTTTGCCCTGTTGTTGTTGGTAACGATTGTCTCTCTTTTTGGTTGGTCACCTATTATATACCCAGTAACCGGTATCTCTGGTGTCTCTTCCTTTTCGAGTGTATTATTCACGTTCTGACGGTAATGAATAATATATTTCTTTCACTCTTTGGTTGGAATCCTTTGTTGATTTTCCCCAGCGGAGTAAGATTCGTATTCTTTGCAGAATCGAATATCCATCCTTTGACAAGTTTGTGTTTTGGATGATGAGTGTTTTGGCATATATACCAATTCACGTTTTCGGTAGGTCACCTATTATATACCCAATAGCCGGTATCTCTGGTGTTTCCTTCCATGCGAGTATATTGTCTACGTTCTGACGGTAATAGATGATATATCTCATGCGAGTATACTATCCACGTTCTGACGGTAATGGATATTATATCTCATGCGCTCTTTGGGTTTGTTTCCCAGCTGAGTAAGGTTCGTTTTCCCGTTGTGGATTCGAATGTCCATCCTGTAAGTCAATTTGCTTTTTCAAGCCCTCCTTTTGGATGATGAGTGTTTTGGCATATATACCAATTCACGCTTTGGTCGGTCACCTATTATATACCCAGTAACCGGTATCCCTGGTGTTCCTTCCTTTCTGCTCCCTATTATGACCTTGGTCCCCTATGGAGTCAGATTTTCCTGAGTTGATGTACCTTTTTCAGGTCTTTCTCAGATGATTGGTTGATTGATATGTCTCACCCTTATACCGGTCTTAGACAGTCATTCTTCCTGAGCATGTTACCCTTATACCGGTAACACCTCATGTCTGCGTTGCTTCTCCAGGAGAGTCTTTTTGTTAGATCTTCTCCAGTGGAGTTTCTTGTGGTGATTTTTACCCTTTTTGCTGTATTGGCATTTTCCCCAATATATGCAATTTTTTTTCCGGCAGGGAGGTTCTGTGTGAACCTTTTCCCCAGTCCGAGTCCGGATTTTCATCCGAAGTATCCTTTGTGGATAGTTTGAGTTAGCTTGAGTCTTCCCATTGGATTTGTCCCTTTGGAATTCTTCTTTTCCCCAGTTTGAGTCTTTCACTCCCCGGTGATGTCTCCAGTCCAGTCGTGTCCTATTCACGCCGTGTCAGTTTGTCCCTTAATTCAGAGTCGTGTCCTGCTCATGCATTCTTTTCTTGTTATTCCCCATGAGAGTTCTGTTAGAGTCTCTGTTCCTGGTGAGTGTATTACTCCGATGGATCGTCTTTTCTTCTTTGTGGACCCATATTCACCACAGAGTTTTGTTTCTTTTGCATGCATACATCTGCATCATGAGGTCTCTTAGGGACCAAAATTTGTCTCATTACTGTTATTTAAGCCCATTCTACCGCGTCGAGATGAAGATTTCTAAACTTCACTTCTCCGGCTAGAATGACCTTAAATAGGGGCATCTGTAAGACCCCAATTTTGTCCCTAAGATCCCTCATGGCATCACATCATATCATCATATTGCCTCAAGGATCATTGTGCACCTTGCCTCCTTCCCTGTGGGTGGGTTATCTTTCCTGAGTGGTTCTTGATCACGAAGCATGTTTTGCATTTGTATATCATTGCTTTTCTTTTTATCACTAACCAAAAGTACAAAAATATGTCATTTAACCTTTGTCTTGCAGATGAAGCAATCAATAGTCAAGACAATCAAAGGCATTCATTGAGCAATAGATGGTGGCTATTCTTGATAATTTGGACCCCATTATCATTATCAAGAGTTCATATGAGCTATGATGTTATTTTGAATCAAAATCCCAAGTGGTAGAGGCTTGAATTTCATCAGAACATTCCCAGTCAACTGAAAGCTTAGAAAGTCAACAGCCAAGTCAACTGTGGATTTGGAGGTGGGAAGTGATTAGAAATACTTCATTCATGTTCAAACAAGTCTCATTTGACATTTCAAACATCAACATTGAAGAAAATAAAGTCAGGTCAAAACTTTCCAAAAATAGAAAGTGACCTATAATTCAAATTTGCCAAAAATGGAAAGGTTTTAACCTAACTTCAACTTCAAATTACATCATTAAGAAAGCTTCAAATGAAATTTTGTTGAACATGAAAGTTGTAGATCTTTCTCTCCCATTTCCAAAAAGCCCAAGATCATCAATTTCTCATGTGTGGTTAAGGAGATATGATCAAAACATGGCAAAGTGTACTTGAAGATTCAAATGTGCATAACTTCTCAACCAAAACTCCAAATTGGATGGCTCTTTTTGCATTGTTCTTATTTTGACCTATAGTTTCCAAATCTTGCATTACATAACATGCATTATTATCACATGAACATTTGCTAATTCACTTGATTTTTGGAGGGAAATTATGGAATTTAAAATTTGTGCATTATTTGATCTTTTTTCCACTACCATTGGCTCCAAAATGAAATTTGAAGTGAATTTGAAAGTAAACCCGTGCACTGTTCACCATGCATTTTCATGCATAGGGTGAAAAATCTAAATTGCACAAACACCTCATTTTGCTAATTCCACTTAACCAATAGCTTAAACTTGATTAGAGAGTGATTAGTAGGAGGTATAAAGCCAAAACCCTAACTGTTTCAGCATAACAACAATCACAATTTCAGATCTAGAAAATTTCTCAAACTTTTTCTCTCAAATTTTCTTTCAATTTCTTCAAACAAATTGCATTTATCTTGATCAATTCATCTTTCTGAAGCATCATTGAGCAAGATTGAACATAGATCCATAGCAATTCGTGCCTGTTTGAAGCATATGCAAGCTTTGAAGCAACAATGGTGAATCCAAATTCTGGCAAAATCGTGCACAATTGAGCTACAATTTCTCTTCTAATAACTTGTCCAAGCTTCATAGAGGAACTGTTGAGCCATTACACAGCCTGAATCAAGCGAATTCCATTTCTGCACTTCAAGAGGTTACATAATCGATCTCTCTTTTTCTCAAAATTATTATGATGTTGTTATAAATCTTAATGTGCTGGTTAATTTGAGCTTTAAACCATGAAATTCCATGCAATATTCACTGAGTTAGGTTGATTTAAAGTTCCATGCATGAAATTAGTTTTGCTCGATTTGATCTTGACATGATGAGTTAAGCTTAGCCATGCGTATATTCGTGACCTAGGATGAAAGATCTACATGATGATGTATTCAATTTGGATTTCTGGGAAAAATGTTCTTGATGTATCCACTGTTCATGAAATTCACGATGAAGATGATACTGTTCACGATTAGGCCACGCTTTTGATCTTTTTGATGCATTAATCTGTTGCCGTAGGTGTTAGTTTAGGGCTCGCTTGTGATTGGTTAATTCAAATGGCCATGCACGCGTCTGATTGGTCCGTTTTGTTGACCATGCAATGTTGACTTGCCAGCGTTTAAATGGAACGCTGCGTTTCATGCAGCCTGGCGCCATAATTTGAAATGCCACTTTGTTCGATTCCGGCCTGTAGCAATTAGTTCAAATGTTTCATTGTTTTTTCCATTTCCCTCCTATTTCATATCCATGCTTCATATGTCATTTTTTAATTTTTCATCATCTTTAAAAATTCATATCTAATTGAATATTGATCTAAAAATTGTGAGGTTTTTTGCATTGTATTCCTTATCTTGTCTATTATTTTTTGATCATTTTTCCATAAATTGTGCTTGGCTGGATTTCATTTTGTGCTAGGGTTTGTGAACATGTATCCATTTTGTACCTTGCCTTGCTATATCATTTGTGAAATGCTGGTTGTTAATCCAATGAATCTGAAAATTTGCATGATGAAACTAGACACTTTGCTTGATATTTTGGTGTTGATTTGGTATTTTTACCATTTATCATTTCTGTTTTATGATCATGTGAAGTTGGTGTGACAATTTGTGTCACACCTTTGCTTGTCCAACTTATGTGATGTGTTTGCCTTGCCAAATGAATTCCAATTGTTCTGATTTTTTGTGTGATGCTTGATATGGATGTTATGAATGCTCATGAATTTTCTTGGAATTTTTTGAATCATTTCTGATTTAATTGAGATTTTTCATTCTGGTTGGTCACATTTGAGCTTTAAATTGCCTTGAACTTCAATTGATCATGAAATGCTTTTGGTACATGATATTGATGTGAGACATTTTGGATTGTTTCAAGATGTGTTTGAAGTTGATTCATGTTAATTTTCAGCTTCTGTTTTGAATTTTTTCTCTATCTTTGACCCTAGGCTTTGACCTAGTGGTTTGCCTCTCACATTTGAGCTTTGATTTCAGGTTGAACATCCAAGTTCCATAGTTGTTGATGCTCCATCATTTGAGCATTGATGTTTGCCTTTGATTACTAATCTTTGTGTGTTTTGTAGGTTGATGTTGACTCATTTGAGTTTGACTTTTGGCTTGCACATTGTGAACCTTGTCTGTTTGTCTGATATTAACTGTTGGTTGTTTGTCTGTATAGTTGTACTGATTTGTTTGATGTTTCCACAAGTACATAAGTTGCTTTAAGTTCATTTTGAACTTGCTTTTGCTTGGTTGCTTAACCACTTAGGTATAACCTCTCTTCTTCATGTAGTCTGGAAGACCTATTGTTATTGGTAGGCACCTGTCTGAAGTCCTCCTTAAGAGGCAATGTTTGTGATTGTTTACTTTTTGTGCCAAGCAGGAAAAGTCCTCTTATGAGGCAATTGGTAGATAAAAGAGATGTGTAATCCATCTCCTACTATTCAGTGTGTCATCCACTTTACTCACACAATATGTTGATGCATTGTGGATATTAACCCAAGATCTTACAGAGTCAAATCACTTGTGGAGAAGAGTTCCAACTTTCTGAACTCCCACACTTTCTATTGTTTAAAGCTCTCCTTGACCAGGGATAAGAGCTATGAGGCACACCCCTCATCTCCCTTTCATCTGCTTCACCCTAACTCTCAATGTTAGAGTTAAGAGCTCATATTACCCCATTCCAGTTGACTGTAAAGTCTAACCTCGCTTGAGCCTGATTGCTTGTATATAGTGTGTGCTAACTGACTTGTTTGTTTGATTACCTGATTCATCTGTGCATATCTGCTTATGTGTGCCTTTGTGCATTTATCATCATTAATTGTACATCATTGCATAATCATTGTTCATATCTTTGTGACACTTTTGTTGGTCCATGGATGAGGCAAGCATAAGACCATTGATTGGCAGTTGTTTCCCATGATATGGCAGGAGACTAGTGTAAGTCCATTGATTGGCATCTGGTATCATTGTTTCTTTGTTTTAGGAGATTGGTATAAGTCCATTTATTGGCATCTAGTATCCATGTTTGTTTTAGGAGATTGGTATAAGTCCATTGATTGGCATCTGATATCCATGTTTGTTTTAGGAGATTGGTATAAGTCCATTGATTGGCATCTGATATCCATGTTTGTTTTAGGAGATTGGTATAAGTCCATTGATTGGCATCTGATATCCATGTTTGTTTTAGGAGATTGGTGTAAATCCATTAATTGGTATCCGGCATCCACCTTTGTTTGTGAGATTGGTGTAAGCCCATTGATTGGCCTCCGGTATCCATTTTGCTTTGCTCATTTGCTTATTTGCTTTGTTGCCTATTCCAAAGGAATCACTTGGATCATCTACATATGATTTCAAGAGGTGAACATCTAAGAAGTTTTACTTCCTCACCCTCCCACCTTTTATTTCTTTAAACCTCCATCTTTGCATGTTAATCCAAACTTGAAAACTATTGTGCAAACATTTTGACATGATTTCAAATTAGAAACCTAGGCTTTAGGACTTTCATCTTTCAAACTTCATTTTCATAATACTTCTCTTGAATTGAATCCTAATCATACTTTGACCACCTTTGTGAATAAATTCTAATTGATTAATTCCACTCATTCAATGATTTTGTGGCTTTGTCCATTCTTGATAAATTTTCATACATTAGCCATAGGTTTGATTTATCCTAGTTGGTTGATGTTAATCTCACCTTTTGTCCTTAGTGATTGAATTGTAAGACTTCCTTGCTTATTATAGGGTTAACCCCTCACTAGCAAGTTGAAGCTTTTCTCACATGGTGGACTTGTCGTTTGTATAAGGTTGAGTTTTCTCCCGTGGATAACGAAAGTCCTTAGGGCTTTTTATCTAAAATGAACCCACTCATATTTTGGAAATCTTTTAGCCGAACTACGGCGTTTTGATCCTTACCTTTCATGGAAGGTACGTAGGCAACGGGTTCATCCGTTCAAACAACAACAATAAAAATTGTATATTCTTTTCTCATCCCTTCAATCCATGTTTGCACAATAAATATTTCATAAACAAATAACATTTCGTACAACAAGTGTGAAAAGGGCTCCCTAGGAGTACCTAGGACGTTTTGGGTGCCTAACACCTTCCCATTGCGTAATTAACCCCTTACCCAGATCTCTGATCTTTTCATTAGTTTTCTATGTATAAAACTTCTTAGGCTTTTGTTCGCTTTTTAGCCATTCCTTTGGATAAATAAAAGTGCGGTGGCGACTCGATTCTTTGTATGCTTTGCTTTTGGTTTAATCAATAAATCATAAAGTGACGAATACACCGCTACAGTTTCCACATGTGTCATTCTACTCCAAAATAGCTTGAAACACCATTGTTGTTTTGGATAATGCATCAAACCAAAAAGGAATAACCGATTTGAATCAGACAAGTTGTGATTCAAATCAAACACCTGCTTGGAAGTGAATAATTTTCCCCTCTTATATTGATTCAAATAAGGGAAGTATGTGATTAAAATCACAATATCTCTTGATTCGAATAACAATCATGTTAATTTAAATAATTGAAATCAAATGTTCTTTCAAAATTAAGTTTGATTCGAATCACATTGTTTGACTCGAATCACACATCCGAACATGATTCAAATCATAAATAACAAACTCTTCACTTCACTTCCTTTTATTTAACTCATTATTTCTTTGATTCAAATCATAAACCCATGATTTTAATTGAATCACATTGTTATTTTTCTACCTTTTTGTTTCTTATCTCTAGTATATACTTAAACCTTTTTGTTTGTCTCTTTACAAGTGATGATAGTTGGTGATCACATTGTTGAAACTATGAACATCAAGTGATGTCAAATAAAGAGAATTTTTTTTTGATAAGTTGTTGAATCTTTCTGTTTGAGAACCCATAATATTCATCAAGAATCCTATTCTAGACCATCCATAAGGTCTAATTATCCAAGGACCCATCCATTTCAAACTCCCACTCTACTCGACCCAATATATAAAAATAGATTAAACTCTATGATAAGGTACACAATCTATGATCTTCAATTTCATTGTACTCATCTTTAATCTTGAACTGACTTGGGCATTGAAGTACTAATCATGCAGGTCCACTTCGTGCCTCCGTAAAGGTGATAAGAGCCACCATTCAAGATCAACACTTATCCACCTCTTATCATTTCTTATTCCTTCGTGAAGTTGGAACATCCATTTAGGGTCCCGAAACAGAATAATGGTGCCGTTTGTAGGAAGCGAATTTTAATTCCTATGATTTCCACGAGAATCATGTTCGCTTCATAAACACCATTGAACAAGTTCAAAAATTTCAAATATGGAGTTTTGCAGTTCAGGTTCAATTCTCTAATTTACCAATTTGTGACCTTAACAGGTCATTGAATCAAGGACGAATCGAGTTCCAATTTCTTCATCTTTGGCGATTCCTCGATCATCTCTCAATCATTTTCCATTTTCATCGATCGTAACCTCTCTATATCTCATAATCAAGGAACTTCCAAAGGAAAAAAAACGGGATCCGTCACGATCGACTCATTTAACCACCATTTTCGACCCAGTCTTTGGAAGCCAAATCTTTGATTCCATCAAGAATTTAGCAGAATATCAAAAGAAGGATTTTAGATCCAGATCTAGGGATGCATCAAGGTTAGAAGACAATTTCCATGAATGTTAGGTAGAAAACTCATGATAAATATTGCAACCTAGAGTTTCTCGTACTCCCCATTGTTGTCGAGGTATTTTTAGGGGCGACGTCAAAGATATTGCAAGTTCGTAGTCAACATTAGATGTAGAGTGGGTACCGGGATGCCTACTTTGTGTGTGTGTGTACGAATCACCATTCAATCCCAAATTGAAAAAAAAGTAAGAAAGGTTTAGAGGCACTCTCGCCATCTCGTTACAATCAAAATGCATTTTTCCTTTCATAAAGCAAAAAGAAGTCAAGGCTTGCAAGCCCAAAACATTAGTCTCGCCGTAGCTAGTGGACATCAGTGGTCCTACCTAAACTCTAAAATGAATAAAAACTTTATAGGGTATAAGAGTAAGCCCAGAGATACAACAATTCACAAACGGCGATAATGTTAAAGGAAAGACCGAGTCAAAGTTCTAAAGCGAGTAATACTTGAAGCCTCAAGGTAAAATATTCTATTAAATATTAAATATAGTTAAACCCATGATACAAAATTATGGGAAACATTATAGAAAATAAATAATACAAGCAAAATAAAAATAAATTTGAGGCATTTGAAGTCGATTCCTTAGGACCATCTCCTTTAGTGACCCCGAGAACAAACTTAAAAGGATCCAATGCTTCAACAGAAATCATAGTGTCAGAACGAAGCTTCCCCACATACTCCACAACTCGTTCTCAAACTCCGAACACATCCCACATAGTGTGCTCAAAAGCATCATGAAGCACCTGCCTCAGATCGACCACCTCATCTTGGAGAGCTTTCAAGGTCTCTACATCTTACCAGTACTTTTACACATGGATAGCCTTCTCCTCAATAGAAGTAAAAGCAAACTTATACTTCTTCTCTTCATCTTTGAGGGAATCTTTCAGCTCAGTCACAAGAGGCACCAATGAATAAGGTGAGCCATCTATTATCACTTTATCTTACAAAGAGTTAACAACCTTAACTTCCTCCCACAATACAAAAGATCCTTCTAAAGGTCGACACACTTCAGATCCATAACTTTGATCTTTTCTTTCCAAGTATCTCTTTCCTTGAAGGGACTACCTGGGGCCAATACATTACCTCATCCAAAAAAGATGGGAGAAAAGATTGAAGCAACTTTGAACATGTTGTGAGAAAGCTCAAAATCCATTTCCATTTTATACCCTTCAGAAAGATTTTAAACTAAGGATAAATCTGATACCAAGACACTAGCAGCAGCCTCCTCTGGTGTGTGTCAAAGTTAAGAAGAGAAAATACCTTATATCTTTATAAAAGGAGTCACCTCCACATAAGCATCATACTCAGTGACATAAGGCTGTTACGAATAAGTTTCACCCTAGGGAGATTATTGTCCCTCATTCTGTGCCCTCTTAGTCGAAGCCAAAGGTGAAGTTGGTTCCTCCACTGATAAATTGGTCGCAGTGCCCACAAGATGATATACTTCTAGCACAAGAGATGAAGCTCCTACAATCGAGGTAGGAGACGAGGCCAGAGAAAATGTAGTAACCGCCAAAGGAGTGGGGCCAGAAGCAGAAGTACCAGTGCTCACCGCAACTCGTATACCCTGAGCATCTTCAAGGCGGTAGAACATATTTAGCTTGCTTACTTTGTTCATGCTATCTGCAAAGTGCAACCACACATGTTTAAGAAAAAGCATGAAGTCTCCTCCCTCTCCTAAAAATTAACTTCACTTAAGATATAACGAATATTAGTTCGCCTTTTCCTCACTTTGGTAGGGGAACCTCGCTAGGGCCGAACCATTCCTCATGGCCAAGCTCTTGAAACAAGGAGTGCATTTCTTCCTTCACGATCACCTCGTTTAGAGAAAGAGAATCCAATTTGGTACAGTAGGATTAAGTAGGCCAATTGAAATACAGCTTGGGCAAGTATTTTGGGTACAAAACCCAACAAGGGGAACGAGGATCAATAGGAAGATAACAGCAAATGGAGTGAGCCGCGAGCATGAAGGGATTCACCAATAAAAACTGTTCTAAAAAATTGCCTCAATCCAGATTAAAAGGATCGAACCGCTGATAGACGGGATGGAAGTGAATGATCCCCTAATTACAAAAATGATCTAGGGAGACACGCCTCAGATGGAAAGATAGAAGAATAATTTAATAGAAGGCTTCAAAGACTTGTACTGAGAAAATAGTTGGAAGATCCCTATATTCTTCCATGACCCCAGATGAGACTGGGAAGAGGCAACATTTAAATGCTTTAAGACAGCTACCTCAAACTCAGAAAAAGCTGCTGAAGCCCTACTCTTGCAAGAAATAATTCATGAAACATAACCATGTAGTAATCAAGAGAATTACATATCCTATTCTCTCCTAACATCGGAAAGATTGACCACCCGAAGGGTCACCGACCACAATGTTAGCATCGCTAAGGGCAACTTCGGTGCTCAGAGTCGAGGAAGTTACTATTACCTTCATATCTACCCAGTTGTAATCCATCACATCTGATTGACTATAAAGATGCAAACATTCCATCACCTTAGCATCGCTAGGCTCATAACCTAGCATCTGTAGGCGAACCTAGATTAAATATATAGCAAGGTCCCTCCTTTGCAAATTGGTATGTACCTCATATTCCGACAAGATAGGAGGGGGCATAAGGACCTCGACGTGATTTATCATTTTGTTGACATTTGATATAGTGGCGTCTAACCACCTAAAAGAAGAATTGTCTTCCTCTAAGGAGTTTCCAGATACCCTTTCTGAGTCAGAATCATCATATATGGATGTGATTTCTAGTCCTATTTGATCATTACTTAGAGAAGGGTGAGGAGAATTAGGAGATGGCCCAGATGAGTTTTCCACCTTAAAATCACTCTCTAAAACGACGATGTTATCACTCATCCTAACTAAGGAAACAAGGAATGTTAAAGGAAAAAGATTGAGTTAGAAAGGTACCTGGTTACAAAAGATCGACGAGTAAGAGGAATAAAGGGAGAAAGCTTTAAACGAAAATTTGAATCACTTCTAGTGATGTCCTCAGGGGAAAAAAAAGGAACGAAGACGTTTTCCGAAAAGTGACTGAAAGCTTGAAAGCTAAAAAGTTGCAAAAACTTCAAAATATACAAGTCACTCTACTTATAAGCAATGTCAGTTGGAAAATCAGGATCAATTATAAATAAATATCACAAGATCAACGAATGGAATATCACTCATGGAAACACGCTAAACTCAAGCGCGCTTAAGTACTCTATGAATTGTGTCACACCCTAGCTGATCACCTCATCGCACATGTCAAGAATGGGTGACGAAGCATCTCAATGATGGAACCATATTAAATGCGCATGTTCCTCATTACTTTTTCAAAACCGATCTCAAGCAATTCAGTTATATTCTATACCAGATGACGACATGAAGGTCGACCAATGATACTTAAGGCTTCCACCAATCCCTCAAGTGTTCGACAAAGCCTTAGGGGCAACTGTTTCGAACCGGCCATAAGTCCTAATTGTCAAGGCCCAATTCATCTCAAAAGCCCATTCTACTCGATCCAACATATAAAAAGAGTTCACGCTTTGAGAAGGTACATAATCTCTGATTTTCTATTTCACTTTACTCATCTTGAATCTTGAACTGACTTGGACGTTTGTGTGCTAACCATGCATGTCCATCATACATCGCCGTAAAGGAGATCAGAGCCATCGTTCAAGATCAACTGTTATTCATCTCTCATTTCCTTTGTGAAAATGGAACATCCATTTCTGGTTTCTGAATGGAACAAATCCAATCTTTCTTTGTCAAGAACCTTGAGAGAAACCATGAAAAGTTGTCTTCATTCACAAACACACTAACCTCTATGATTCAATCTTATAAAACACTTCCTAGAATGTTGAGAGTGCGAGAAGTTTATAATTGTGTTATGTGAGATCTTTTAGATACTATTCATCATCATAAACCTTATGCCAATAATTCATTGTTGTAGTCCTCAACTCTAAAGATCGAGCGTGAGAGATAGATTAAGATATATTAGAGAATTTAATAAACTTTTTTAAAATTTTGTTCTTTGTATCGGAAAACAAGATCATTCAAGTTGTTGTTTGGTGCTTATAAGCATGTTAAGAGTTTTCTCTATATTCAAAAAAGAATTGAGTGGATCCGAATAAATATTATCGTATAATAAAGAAATATAATTGTTAAATTTTGTTTTTACATATTTCTATAAAGTAAGATACAAATAATTAATTTCATATATAAATTTTATCTTTTATTTATTCCTTAATATTTTATAAATTATAATTTTTAAGAACAACTATATTTAAATGATCATACTTTCAAGAATGGGTTCTCTCAAAATGTATCTATCATGTGTTATCAATTTTATCATTAAATAGAAAAATGAGAGATGGATTTTGAATATTAAAAAATAGTAGAAAAAAAATTCTGAGAGAGTGATAACGCATGTCTGATTTTTTGTTGAGAGGTTTCAATTCCCTTAATTTTCAACATCTATTCAACATTTATTCTTTTTTTTTTCTTTTTAACGGCAAACAATAATTTATCAACGTTTATTCCTTGTCTAGAAACAAAATTTTCTAAGAAATACAGCATAGCATAAATCTATTCTACTACATCATAACCAACTGCATTCGGGTGTGGTTACTTTCCAGTCATTCAATGTAGGGGTAGCGGTAGTAAAGCATTGATTTGTTAGTTTATTAAATTTGTTTCTGTTATAAGCCGATGACTACTACTCACACCTCCAGTAATATCACCGACTAAATGTAGTAGTAGCTATTTAACTCCCAACCATATTCATTGAAACAATGGGAAATAGACAACATGGTTGTCTTTAAGATTGTGCCAAACTATTTATTCATTTTACGTGTTTCTCGTGTTTTCTGGACCAAACAGTTTGAGTGGTCTGGTTCAATTCTTTTGGAAGGAAGGGAAAAATAGACAGCATGATTGTTTTTTAAGATTGTTCAATTGGTGAGATATATCACGTTAATTCAAAATTGGATAAATTTTTTATTCTAAAATGACAAGATTTTAAAGCAAGAAGATGATTGTTTTAATTTTTAATATTATCTCAACTTTTTATATCCACTTAATGGTGTAAGATTTAGTAATTGTTGATGTATCTCAACTTTTTATACAATTAAAATTCTAAGATATTAACAAAAAGAATGTAGCAAAAATATTTTTAATTTTTTTGGACTATTTATTAGTTATTAAACATACAAATAATAATGAGAAAAAAAATGAATTTGCATCTTTCAACTGTAAATTAAATAGAAGTATTTTGTAAACAAACATGTAATAAAAATATACACATTTGAAAAGAGTTTAATACTTTTTTTTATTCTAGATTAAGTGTTATTTTAGCAAAATATATTTGTTTTAAATTATACTCCCTCCGTTCGTGTCATTTTTTGACTTTTCACCCATACCAAGAAATCTAATCATTATTGTTATTTTTCACACAATAATTCTTCTTTTACCTATAATATCCTTAGTTATATATTATATTCATTTTACTTTTCCTCTCTCTGTAATAATTATCTAGGGATACTTTTGACAAAAGAACAATTAATACTACATTGAACTTAGCGAGTGACAATTAAAAAGAAACATATTTTTCTCAAAAAAGTGACACTTATAAAGGAACGAAGGGAGTATATTATTTGATGATGATGATGATGAAATTTCAATGCCTTTTTATATTATGACATTTATTATTATTATCTCTATTTTTTATATTATTAATAAATTATAATTTTATAAATCATCTCATATTTTTAACAATATAATATTAATTATATTTTTTTGACACAATTAATTATATTTTTTTCCAATATAATATTAATCATCTCATATTTTTTTCCAATATAATATTGATTATATTTTTTAAACAGTATAAAATTTGTTAAAAGTTACATATGATTAGACGAGAAAGATAGAACATGCGTTAAGATTATTAACCATGAATTAATTCGGTGAGAGTCATTTAAATTTCAGAGGATTTATTAATTTAAATTTCAGAGGGTTTATTAAGTTAAGGATAGTAAACCTTAAAGTTTAACAAACACTTTTAAAGATATTTATAAATTATCCGTTAAATATATATGAGATGTAAGAGTTAAAATCTACGGATTTTTTATGTGATTTATCTCTTTATCAATTAAATCAATTTTCTATAATAATTAAGGATTGGATTTATTTTATTTATTTTTAGTGATTAATTACTATCCATTGTCAGTTAAAAAAATTTACACGGTCGATTCATCACCATCATTCGTTTGCATTTTTTTATAGATTTTTAAAATAAAAGTCAAACTAATTTTAATATCCAACATCTAGGATTAACCGTGTAAAATCCATTTACACTGTTAGTGTATTTTAATTAAATTCTTACTTTTAATGATTTTTATAATATAATATTTGTTTTTTTCTTTAATATAGTTATTTTAAAAATATTATTTTAAATATTTTATTATTTTATTGAACCATTTTTTTATATTAAAGTTTTAATAAAAATCATTTTAAAATATATTTTTTTAAATTATAATTTTGACAATATTTTTTTTAATAATGTATATTTATATCACAAGATATCAAAATTAATATTTTAATTTATAAAAAATAAATTTGAAAAAACTTTTAATATTTTAAAAAATGTTTTCATAAATACCATTTTTAAAAATACAAGAAAAAAATCTATTTTCTTTTTAAATTAAAACAAACCGGCCTTAATTCGGTGGGATATGGCATCTGAGTTGTTTTTTAAGGTAGAAACACAATTCAAAATTTCAAATTATTTTTGGATGTTCTACTGAACTGATCATCATTCTTTATCAAAAATGGTATATTTTTTAACCAAAATACTAAAATCAGCTAAGAGTATAAATCATGTGCATGCACTTATTATACTATTCCAGGGTGGACCTAAAAGGAACCCAATGGCATGATAGTATACATTAAATTCCACGCAGGTTTCCTAGCTTATTAAGGTAAGAAATTTGACCATCTAACTGCTTATATTGGCTGTATAGCCTATAATGTTTTAATGTTTCAACGGGGAGGCAATAAAAATCATTTTGAGAATATTTTATTTCGAAAGGTATTGTTGGAATAATTAGGATTTTTGGACGAATGAATGAAGAAGAAGAGAAGGAGAGAAGAGAGAAAACATTATTGTAAAAAGGGAAAGTTCTATTATCGTAAAATTGTCTTTTGAATTACTACATCATGTTTATTAAGAGATAACCAATGCTCAAGTCCAAAACATACAAAATTACATTTTGACTTCAACATAACAATTATATATTGTATTCGACTATGTCGATTACAACTAGCTCCTACATCGACTAGGTCGAACACACCTCAGTCGAACACAGTTTTCTACAAAACACTTCTAACACACCACCTAATTCATGTTTTTGAGACTTCTCATCCTGATACTTCTCTTCAACTCATCGAATCTGACTTTCTTCAGGGGTTTGGTGAGTATATTTGTTAGTTGTCATTCTGTTATGCAATGCTCAAGTTCAAGCTTTTCTTTGTTAACTTGATCCCTCAGAAAATGATACCTCATTTCTTTGTGCTTACTTTGACCATGACACGAGGGATAATTCACCAGGTCGGTAATTGACTTGTTGTCGACAAACAACTTCATTTTCTTAGGTTCAATGATATCTCAAGGATCCAATAATTTGTTTGTATGGTGTTGCACTTACAAACTTATCATTTGTTTCCTTTCTCAACTTTGCTCCAGTCTCCAATGGTGTAACAATTGCATTACAGTTACTCATCTTGAACCTCTTCAAGATGTCTTAGGCATACTTCGTCTGGTGCAGAAACACTCCTTCACTTGTGTCTTTAAATTCCATCCATAGGAAATATGACAAGTTTCATAGGTCGGACATTTCAAACTACTGCATTAGCTTTGACTTGACACTTTTAATTTTTGCCTCATCTGCACCTATAATAAGCAAATCATTCACATACAAGCATATAATGACTCGACTAAGCCTTCTTCCATTGTTGACATACACTCCATGTTCTGAGGCACATTTTGAGAAACCTGCATTGACTAGGAAGCTATCTATTTTCTTGTTCCAAGCTCTCGGAGCTTGCTTCAAACCATATAGAGTCTTCCTCAATCTGTACACCTTACACTCATGTCTTTTGATTTCGAACCCTGGCGATTGACTGACATAAACTTCTTCTTCCAAAGGTCCATTTAGAAATGCTGATGTATCTTCCATCCTTTGTATGTTGCAGTCGACACTACAATTTTGATGGTTTTCAGCCTTGCCACAAGTGCATAAACTTCGTCGAAATGAATACCAGGGTTTTGCATAAAACCTCTCGCCACTAGTCTTGCCTTATGCTGGAAATTTCACCGTTTGGCCTTCGTTTCACCTTGTAGACCCGCTTCACATCAATTGGCTTCTTGATTATTTTTTCGACAAGCTCCCGGGTCTTATTCTTCTCGATTTCCCTGAGTTCTTCTTGCATAGTTACTAACCAATTCGAATCATTCATGGCTTGATCCAAATCAATTGGTTTTGATTTTGCCATCATCATTACTTCTTTTACTAGGTCACCATTTGCATCGACTTCTTGATCTGTAAATCTCTCATATCCAGCTAGTCTTGTCGACACTGTTCTTGTTCTAGTCGATCTTCTAACATTCTTCTCAGGTGGCTCTTCATTTTGATTGGTTTTGACTTCAGTTTGTTGGTCTTCTTCAAACAAAGTTGTGATTGTATCTTGCTCCTGTGGAATTGGCCCTTGACTCTAATCCTACCATTTGCTTTCATCCACTAAAACTTCTCGACTAATCACAAGTTTATCATTATTTGGTGAACATAATTTATATGCACCAGTCAAATGATAACCTATGATCACCATAGCCTGACTTTGATCATCCAGCTTCTTCCTCAATTGTTCAGGAACATGTCGAAAACAAATTGATCCAAAAACTCTAAGATGACTAACATTTGGCTTTTATCCTCTCCAAGCCTCATAAGGTGTCTTCTCGAATATCTTCTTTGTTTGACATCTTTTTAGAATGTATATTATTGTCGAAGTTGCTTCACCCTAAAATCTCTTTGGCATATCTTAAGTTTTATTTATCCTCTTAGCTATATCATTATGTTGAGGTGTATAGGGTGCAATGAATTCATGCTCTATACCTTCATCAATGTAAAATCTTGCAAATTCTCTAGAGGTGTATTCACCACCACCATCAATTCTAAGTTGCTTTAACTTGCATCCACTTTGTTTCTTGATATGCATTTTAAACTTCTTTAACGGTGTGAATACCCCACTCTTCCTTCCATAAGGTAAATCCACATATATCTAATTAATTCATCTATGAAAGTTAAGACATAAAAGTTATCTCCATTTGACCTTACTTCAAAAAGTCCACACACATCACAGTGAACAAGCCCTAGCTTTTCTCTCAAATTTATGGACAAGTTATGTTTGAATTCCTTCCTAGTCTTCTTTGCTTTGCAGGATTCCTCACATAATTGACTTGGTTCTTGAACTTTAGGTAAGCCATACACAATATTCTTCCGGTTGAGCATACCTAGACCTTTGAAGTTTAAGTGTCCATACATATGATGCCATAGTCAGTTCTTGTCTTTGACAACACTCGAAACAAGACACTTGTGATCAACCGTGTTGATTTGTACTTTGAAGGTCTTATTATCTGCCAATGGTACTTTCATAATAAACCTTTCTTCACCATCATGCACCTTCATCTGATCGTTTTTCAGCTTCATGTTGTACCATTTTGCAAGTAATTGACTTATGCTTATTAATTTACTTGCCACTGAAGGTACATACAACACATTAGTGATGTTGGCTTTTCGACCATCCTTTCTAACCACATATATCTCTAATACAAATAATACATTTTATGACTAAACTTTCACTTCACCCAACAAAAAATCGAGGTGAAAACCAAAGACGCGTCACATTTTTTTTAAATATCATATATTCCACCGGTTTAGCTAGAAACCGAGGGGCAAAGTATTTAGATGACACGCGTTTGAATCCCAACAACTACATTTTAGCACTTTTTAAAAAAAATTATGACATATTAGCTCGGTTTTTCTGAAGATCGAGGGACAAAGTATTTAGAGGACACATCTTCGAATCCCAACAACTACATTTTATCACATTTTAATTTTTTTATGACTTATCACCTCAGACTTTCTAAAAATTGAGAGATAAAGTATTTAGAGGACACACCTTCAAATCCCAGCAACTTTATTTTATCACCTTTTAATTTTTTTTATGACCCATTACCTTGGTTTTGCTGAAAACCGAGGGATAAATTAGCATGTTTTTATTTTACTTTTTTTTATGACCAATTTGACGGAAAAATTAAATGGTGAATCTTTGTCATTCACTTATAAAGTAACAATGGTCAAGACATTGTCAAATCATCAATCCACATGAAACATTAGTGATCCGTGTGAAACTCTCACTAGCCAATCAAAACGAGAATGCCACAATTATTCATCTTGGATGTAAAGTGCTGAAATTTAAACTTAATATATTGAAAACAATGATAATGAAAGTAATATCAAAAAAATATTTCATAATATTTTCTCTAGTAATTCTTGTTAAATATGTTTAATGTTTGTTAGGAAAACATAAAAGTAACTTATTAATGTTAGTTGTAGTTGTATCAAGTAAGATGCTTAACAATGTTGTTGTTGTTGAAATTTAGTATTTTAACGATTTTATTGATTTTATTTATTTGTTTTTGTTGTTGTTGTTGTTGTTGTTGAGATTTAATTTTTAAAGATTCCATGGATTTTGTTGTTGTTATTATTGTTATTGTTGTTGTTGTTGTTTTTGTTGTTGAGATTTAATGTTTAAGGATTCTATTGATTTTGTTTTTGTTTTTGTTGTTGTTATTGATATTCTTGTTGATGATGATGATGATGATGAAGATTTAGAATTTGTCGACAAATTTGATGTTTTGCAGATTAAAACGAAGAAAAAAAAACAGGTTGAAATAAAATTTTGTAAACAGGACTTTACCCCTCAGTTATTGTTAAAAATCGAGGTAAAAAGTAGTGTAGTTTTGAAAATCCAAAAAATGTTGTTGTTGGGGGACTGAAACCATGACCAGCCGTATTTTCCCCCTCCGTTATTCAAAAACCGAGGGGTAAAGTGGCAGGTTTTTATGTCACCCTTCGTTACCTTGCATGTGTAACTGAGGTTATATCCCCTCGCGTCCGAGGTGAAATGGGGTTATTTGTAGTAGTGTATGTTTCCTTTTCCACCTGATGTGACGTGTCTTCCGTCTACAAACTTGTTCACTTTTTTAATTGATTCATCTAACTTGGTAAACCAAGTTTTATTACCAGTCATGTGGTTACTGCATCCTGAATCCAGATACCACTTGTTGGTTTGTTCATTTTGTGACTGAGTATCTGCCATGAACAACATGTCATCAGAGTCGCTTTATCCAGTATGTGCATATTTCACTTCGTCATCATCATTCGTTCTTGATTCCTTATTTCTTCGACAATTATGAGCATAATGCCCATTTCCTGAATACTTGTTGCCCATGACTTTCTTGATTGAATAAGATTGATTCTTTGAATTCTTGCGTGACTTCTCATCATTGGTATGATTCTTTCTCTGATTCGCCTTTTATTTCCCAGATTTCTTGGTGAATCTTGCTTGCATTACCTATTCAACCACTTTCTCCCTCTCCGAGTTCCTCTACTTTAGTCTCATCTCATTTGTCTCCAATGAAGCTTGAAGTTCTTCCACCTTCATCTCAGCTAGGTTCTTAGACTTTTCAATGGACAATACAATGTAATCAAAATTTACAGTCAAAGATCTCAACACTTTCTCAATCTTCTGCAAATCAATGATTGATTCACCACACGCCTTTATCTGGTATGTAAACAACACCACACACGATAAAAATTCTGAGACTGATTCATCTTCCTTCATTTGAGTCATCTTGATTTGCTTTCTCAATGTCTGCAATTTTACCTGTAACACCTCAAAATTTGCCCTCCTCTCTTGGGACTAGCATAACATATTTGCATATCATTTTTTAGGTCATTAAGCATTGCATATTGCATATCATGTGGTTACATTGTGCAAGTCATTCTCCCAAGTCTTGTTCAGGAGATGAGGAAGTCAAAGTGCAAGCTAGGGTTTCATTGGACTGGTCATTAACCATCTGAGGATTGGGCTATGAATTAGGGTTTCATGATTCTCAAAGGATATTGGTCTTCATCTTGATTACAATGATTCATCATCATCATCATGGCTTGTCATCATCAAGTATTGAAGCTGATTCCTTGAGATTAGGGTTTTGACCACTGGTCAACCCTAATCAGTTGCATTGGGCCAATCAGGGCATGATCAGGAGATGGGGTCTATGATGGTTATGGGGATCATCCCACGGTTTTATTGAGCTTATTGAAGCTAGGGTTTCATCCTTGAGCCATTTCATCAGAGAATTGGGGCTCAGATTGATCTATGCATTGCCAAATTCATCTATCAGTTGAAAAGTCAACTGTGGTCAACTGTACATGATTTAATGGATTTGGAGGTGGAAATGAGTTGGATACACTTCATTCATGTGGGAACAAGTGTTATTTGACATTGCAAAGCTTAAGAATGAAGAAAATCAAGTCAGGACAAAAATTGCCAAAAATAGAAAGTGACTTGTAATGGAAGTTTCCAAAAATGGAAAGTTTTTGACCTCAAAATTACATGTCCAAGGAAGCTTCAAATGGAAATTTGTTCAACATGAAAGTTGTAGATCTTGTTCTCACCTTTCCAAAATGTCCAAGAACTTGAAAATCCCATGTATGGTTGTCAAGTTATGGTCCAGTGAATTTCAAAAATGACCCATAATCAGAGGGGCATAACTTCCACATGGAGTGTCCAAATTGGATGATCTTTTTATGCACAAACTCCATTTGACATGTACTTTCATGGTGCATAATTGGATTTCTTCAAAAATGGTCAATGCAAAAAGTCAAATTTCAACTGTACAGTTAAAAAACCAGGGGCAAAATTGTCCAACTTGAGAAATAATGAGAATTTTGGAATGGGGATTTTTGCAACACTTCACAAATGACATTTGAAAATTGTTGGAATGCTCATAACATGCCAAGGCCTTGTGGTTTGAGAATTGACTTTTGAAATGAACTTGAAAAAATGAACAATTAGCCATCACATAGTGAATTTCCAAAATAGACATCCAATCAACATGAGACAAGTTGCAACAGCTCACACATGTCATTTTGAGAGTGTGTGAGCTGTCAATGAGCTGTCAATGAGCTGGCATGTGAAGTTACCATTTTGCCCCTAGTTTGGAAAATGACATTTTGCTAAACATTGCATTATGTTAATTAAGATGATTAAGGAGCTTGATTAATGGGAGGTATTTAAGCTTAATCATAACAAACTCTAACAGATTTTCACAAATCCCCAAAATCACAATCTTTTCCCTCCAAATTCATCAATTTCTCTCAAGAACACATCACACCAAAATCCAAAGATCTCTTCAAATTCTTGATCATTTGGCAAAGTGCTTTTGGATTCGATCTCCATTCATCATCTACTTCGACTGTTTTTGGAATTCAACATCAAATACACACCAATTCACAACTGTCCAAGTTTGGTTCATCCATGGCTTTTGAGAATTTCGTGCACTAGAAGCTAATCCAACCGAACCTGAGAGCTTCGTGCAACTTCTTGAAGCTTCTAGTCTACCTATTTTGGATCAAGGAGCGCAAATATCACACGAATCACCACTGCCTTCGAAGTAAGGTGAATTTTCGAATCTTGCCATTGCCTTAATGCTTATGTGCGTTTTGTAGCTTGTTGAATGTAGAGTTCGATGATGCTTTTGGTTTGTAGAATAGTGAACTGTAGCTCGTGTTATTGTGATTAGAAGTTAGGAGGTGGAACCCTAATTCCTTCGATTTGTAGAATCTATGAACATTTAGGATGAATCATGGTGATATTCGTGTTCATGAGAGTGAGACGGTTCCAACCATATGCGGTTTGTGGATTTTGGTTGAGATTGAGTGTTCTTCGTGTTCTTACTAATTCTGGAAAATTGATGAAGATGAGGATGAATTTTCTGGAGAAAAAACGCGTTTGATCCGTCCACATGCAATGCCATTTTGAATTTGTGTTTAGCGCCGTTTCTGGCCAATCACGAGATGCCAGCGTAAAAATGAAGCTGTGCGTTTTGAACCTGGGCGCGCATAATTACCAGTTTGCCATTGGACCTTTAATTAAATATAAATGATTCAAATAATTATTAAAAAATCACATAAATCTTAGAAAAATCATAAAAAATAATTGGAAGGTCACAAAAATATGAGGATTTTTTCTACAGCTTCCATTTTGTCTCTAGTTTTTTATGAGTATGATTTTGCAAATTGTGCTTGGTGAAAAATTGGTTTGACCTAGGGTTGTTTGACTTGTATGCATTTTTGACACATTTTGCCATTTTTGATGTGAAATTCTCCTGCCTTAAAATAAATGTCTGAAATTTTTTGTGGTGATTGTAGACATGTTGATGGTGATTTACATATAAAGTTTGTGAATTTTGGATACCTGTGCAATGAGATATGATTTTTGGAACTTAGGTGTGACAATTTGTGTCACACCTAATTAGGGCAACTTCATGAAAATTATTTGCCTAGCCTATGCTTGTTAGAATGGATTGAAATTTTGCATGTATGATCATTGATATGTTGAGATGCTATGTGAATTTTTCTGGATTTTTATGTGGCATTTTCAATTTGATTGGTATTTTTCATCTCTGTTGGTCAATTATGCAAGTTCATGTGACACATGTTTGTAAATTTAATGTGAAATGCTCATATGGTTTTGGATAAACATGAAATTTGGTATGATGGTTGTAGACACATTGTAGGACATCCCTGTTTTGGTCCCATTCATTTATTAACTGTTTTCATTGATTTATGAATTTTTTAAGTGAATGCATGTGTTGATGATATGGTTTGGCTTGAATATTTGTGTCTGTTTTTCTTGATTTTCATTGACATAGTTCCTTTTGTCCAATTAAGCTGAAAATTGACATGCTGTACCTTGAATATGTCCTGTTTAGGTGTAAATTATTTGAGGATTTTTGGAATTGTTTTGATATGGATTTGGTTGAAGTCATTCTGTTTGGATGTTTGGTGTTATGTTTGACCTAGTTTGACTTGTTTTGGTCATGAAATGAATATGGTAAATGATATGAGTATGGGATCAATTGCCCTTGCTTTTGATTTGTTTGAATTTGATTTTGGTTGAGAATCCCTTGCTGTTTAGATTTTTTTCTCACTTTTGGACCCTAGGCTTGGCCTAGTGGTCTTGTCTCTCACATTTGCTTGATTTTTCAGGATGAAAAGCACCATGATTAAGGAGATTGAACCAAGTGGATTAAATTGACATTGTTTGATGTTGAGAACTAATTGGGATTTGTTTTGTAGGTTGTGAAGTTTGAGCTTGAGCTCATAGCTTGCCTTTGTGTGCATTAATCTGTATAGTCTGACTGATTAACATTTGCTGTTTATTGTTGTCTGTCTGAGTACTGATGATACTTGATTGTTTTCAGGTACCTTTAGTTGCGTACAGTTCTTTAAGAACTTGCTTGCTGCTGCTTGGTTTTTAAACCACTTGAGGTAGGACTTCTATTCTTCATGTAGTCTGGAGACCCGGTCTGTTATTTGGCCGGGCAAACTGTCTGAAGTCCTCCTTAAGAGGCGATGCTTGTGATTGTTTAATATTGTGCCTAAGCAGGTGAAGTCCTCTATGAGGCAATTGGTGGAAGCCAAGGGATATGCAATCTATCCCCCACTATTCTGTGAGTCGTCCCTCTGCTCACACGGCTGTGTGTTGATGCATTGGGGCACAAACCCAAGATCTCGTGCTGTTGCACAATCGAGTCAGAGTCTTTGAGCGTAGAAGGGTCCCTCCATTCTGGACCCACGCTCCTTTGTCTAAAAGCTCTCCCTGGTCAGGGATAAGAGCTGTGAGGTCTCATCCTCACTTCACCTTTTCATCTGCTTCACCTTAGCCTCGTAATGGCAAGGTTAAGAGCGAGCAATACCCATGTACAGATGACTTGCTTCGGCAGTCAAACCCATTGTTTGAGCCCACTTGACTGGTTATAGTGTGTGCTTTGTGAATATCTGTTTGCTTGTATGCTTGTATGCTTTTCTTCCTGGATAGGAGTAGCTTGCAGTTGTGCAAGTAGGTAGAAACCTGAACATAGGGTAATGATGCATGACAACACTAGGCTCGAGTCCAGCTCCCTGGTAGTGTGTCTTCCCTCGGTTTCTGTCTAGTCTTTCTTTCCCTTTAGGGGGAACTACATCGCCCTGATCCTTGTTCCAGACGAGGTATGTAGGCAGGTGGTCGTGCGAGACCACTCCGGGCAACCTTTTTTCTTTTTGTGTGTGTTTACTTGTCATCTGATTGTGTTTTGGGGTTCGGATGCCGACGTAAGCCCAGTGATTGGCGGTCGGGCTCCACGTTTGCCCTTTTGAGTGTGTTTTGGTTCGGATGCTGACGTAATTCCATCAAGTGGTTGTCGGGCTCCATGTTTGCCATTTGTTGGTGTGTTTTGTGTTGTTGGGCGTGCGTAAGCCGAACTACAGTGGCTCTGATTCTCGTTCTAGACGAGATATGTAGGCATAGGACGCGATGTCCTATCGAGCTCCCTTCTCTTAACCCCACCTGCGTTCCCTGTGTGTGTGTGTGATGTTTTAGCAACATTTTCTTTTCTTAGAACGTGGATCCCGTCGAGTACGACGGACGTGAGGGGTGCTAATACCTTCCCCTTGCGTAACCGACTCCCTTACCCTTTCTCTCTGGTCGCGAGACCATTTCCTTTCCAGGTTTCTCTGAGCGTTTCCTTTCCCTATCTTGGGATAAATAACGCGCAGTGGCGGCTCTGTGTTGTGTTTTTATTTGAGTCCCGCCGGTTGTTTTTTCGCGGATGCGACAGCTGGCGACTCTGCTGGGGAATTCACAGATGTAGACCTGTGCTGGTCCATCTTCCCTAAGCGAGTCCTTCCTAGCGTTCTAGGTTAGTTTAGGTTGCTTGTTTTGCTTTATTTATTGCATTTATTATTCTAACAGTGTATATATTTGCATAAATATTTGCATACAGCATACTATCATTATTGTCGTCCTCTGTGCAGGTGGTTCCTCTGTTTGGGGTGGGTGTTCTGAGTGGGGCTAAAACCCAGGCCCGAGTATACACCTAGGATTAGTGTGGTCTCATGTCGCCTCCTTCATGTTAGGTCAATATGTACCTGGCGGCGTGATGTACCACAAGTCGGACGAGGTTCATTTGATAGTGCTTGCCTCTGTGGGTATTCCACTTTGGTTGAGTTACTTCATCTGAACTGTTGACTCTGGTGACCGATCATTTCCCGGATCTTTGGTTTAGACGATCTCAGGAGAGCTACAATGGCACACCCGAAAGGGCAAACCCATTGAGTATCTTTGCCCGATTGTCGAGACTATTATCCGCCTTAGGGTGACCTGATTAGAATTTACCTGTGAGGGGAGGGTGATTCTTACAGATGCATGTTCAGATGGTGACTTTTTGTTCCGTGGATCAGAGTCCTATTTATAAGTCGGATTTATGGCCGTTTATTTCAGAGACGCCGGAGGGCTGTCCGAGTTATTTATCAGTGGGGATCCGTTTATTTCAGGATTCCCCGGGCCGATTCAGATGATGATGGGTATCTGCTCAGAGATTGGTGATGGTGATGATGATGATGTATCTGTCTTCCGTTTATTTCGGAACCCGTGGGTCAGATTTGTGGTTACATATTCCTTCAGATGGTTGTGATCAGTCCAGGGATCCGAGTTGTGGTTCGGAGCAACAGATGATCAGATGACTTGGAGGATGGCACAGTGCATTACATCTGCATCATTCTCATTTTGCATTCATCTGCACCAAACCTACGTCTAGCCATATGGGGAGTATTATGGATTGAGAATCTGGTTGAGAGACATCTGGATGTCAAAAAGTTATTGGTGAAATATTATCTGTCTCGATGAAACCAGACTGCAGGGTATGTCTCAGAAGAATAACGAGGGGTTTAAAGAATATGCTCAGAGGTGGAGGGAGTTGGCTGCCAGAGTGCAACCTCTATTGGTTGACAGAGAGATGTCTGATCTCTTCATGGGTACCCTGCAAGGGGTTTTTGCTGAAAGAATGGTTGGATGCCCGGTTACCAACTTTGCTGACATTGTGGTGGCAGGGGAGAGAATTGAGAGTTGGCTGAAAATGGGGAAAATACAGGGTGGTAATGCTTCGTCATCAGGATCGAAGAAGCCCTTCGGAAATGGCCAAAGGAAAAATGAGGGTAATACCAGTGCGGTCTACGCTCAGAAGGGACCCAGTAGGGATCGTTACTTCCAGCACACCGCTGCGGTAACTATTCCTGCTGACAATCAGCCTGCACAACAGCAACAGCAGCGTCAGCCATTTCAGCAGAGGTCTCAGAGGGTAGGATATCCAGTCAGGAGGAGGATGAGTGATCGGCATTTTGACAGGCCGCCTGTGACATACTCTGTCCTATTGAAAAAGTTGAAGGATCTAGGGCTGGTACAGTTGAGGACTTTGGCACCTATGGGACCTGATCAAAGGCCAGCCAATTTTGATGAAAATGTCAAATGTGAATTCCATTCGGGTGCTCCCGGGCACAGTGTAGAGGACTGCAAAGCTTTTAAGCACGTAGTCCAAGACCTGGTGGATTCCAAAGCAATCAACTTCGCACCATCTCCCAACGTTAATGCCAATCCCATGCCGGCACATGGTCAGGCGATGGTGAGTGCAGTTGCTGAAGATTCGGATCACGCCTGTGGGATGGGTGGAGAGACTGATGGTAACTGCAAGTTTGATGGTTGGATAAAGCCGTGCGTACCAGGAAGCTGGAAGGCCTAAACAAGATCATCACTAACACTCGTCCGGAAGAGTAATATTTCTTGTTTTCAGTTTATATGCATGGAAGCCATATGTGTTGCCCGACACGTAATGGTTCATTGTAAGGGCCACCTCATGTTCATAAATTTGCATTTTCTGCATCATTAATAAATGGATGTTTTTCAGTCAAAAAGCGGTGTTCCCTGTTTTTCATTTATTTTTGCAGTTTAAAAAACAAATAAAAATGGCAATGTTTATTTTCATTTTTCTCTTTTTTGATTTGTCTCGTTTCGAATTCAAAAATAATTCTCCGGATCTCATTGATAACAATTTGGTTACACCTCATATGACTTCGACAATCCGATCTATCATGCTGAAGAAGAAGGCGGAGAAGATTGTGATCTGCTGGAAATTAGCCAGGTTGTCAAGACAAGAGGAGAAGGTGATTCAGCCGCACGAGGAGCGGGTTGAGGTTGTTATTCCAAGCACCGCCGAGGTCAGAAAGGAAGTGAAAATTAGAGCCGCTTCAGAGGCGAGTCGAGAGCAGAATGGTAGCCCTGTTGAAGGGACATGTGAGTACCTTCACCTGGTCGTGTCAGGATATGCCAGGGTCGGATACTGATGTCGTTGTGCACAAGCTGCCATGGAGAGAAGACTGTCCTCCAGAGAGGCGAAACGCCGATGCTACTTATCAGAGAGCCATGGTGACTTTGTTTCATGATATGATTCATCGTGGAATCAATTGCTATGTTGATGACATGATAGCAAAGTCCCATACGGAAGTGGGGCATCTGGCTGACCGGGGCAAGTCGGTTGACTGGTTGAGACAATTCAAATCGAGGTTGAATTCAGATAAGGGCACTATCAGAGTGCGATCCGGTAAGCTGTGGGGTTTGTTGTCAGAGAGGAGTCGAGGTTCATCCTGCTAAAAAAAAAAAAAAAAAAAAAAAAAAAGAAAAAGAACAATAAGAATGCCTGAACAGAGGAAAAACAGAAAAAGAGGTTCGTGGTTTCTTAGAAAGATTGAACTACCTGTCATGGTTCACATCTCATCTAACAGCCACGTGCGAACCTATATTCAAGATGTTGAAAAAAAAAAGATCAAAAGGTCAGGTGAAATAATGATTGCCAAGGGGCATTGAAAAAATAAAAGGATAAGTTGCAGGAACCTCTGATTCCGATGTCTCCTGTGGAAGGAACAATTGTTAATCTGTACTTAACGGCCTTCGAGGGGTCTACGAGGTGTATTGGGTCAGCATGACGAGTCTTGTCGAAAAGAGCATGCAATTTACCTTAGCAAAAAGTTTACCGACTGTGAAACAATACATTCGCTGCTCGGGAAACTTGCTGTACTTTGGCATAGGCTGCTCGCCGACTGAGACAGTTTATGCTGGTTCATACTACTTTGTGGATTTCCGAGATGGATCCGATCGAGTATGGGTTTGAGAATCCAGCATTGACCGGACGGGTTGCGAGAAGAGCAAAAGAATGTTGACTGATTTGTGACACTCTCAGAAAGCAATTAAGGGGTATATTGTCTGATTACATAGCCCAGCAACCCGTTGAGGTTATCAACCGATGAAGTTTGAGTTCCCTGATGAGGACATCTCAAGGTGCTCTAATCGAAAGATTGAGAGTAACCGATCCCGGAGGAGGGGTCTGACCCTGAATCCGAACGGATTCTGATGTCTGATGGGGAGGTTAAGGTGAATGAGCTTTTGTTGCCCGGATAACGTTTGAATGCACCGACGGTGTGATTAAGCATGAAGCTTGTAGCCCGGGTGCCGAACCTCGATGCGTGTATCTACTGGGGCAACGCCTTTCTCGTTGGTGTATGGAATGGAGGCTGTGCTACCGGTTGAGGTCCAAATTCCCTCTTTGAGAGTCCTGAGGGACGCGAAATTGCAAGAGGCGGAATGGGTAAGGGCTAGGTACGAAGAGTTGAGCCTAATTGAGGAAAAGAGGCTGGCAGCCATCTGTCATGGGCAGCTATACCAGCAAAGGATGAAGCGTGCTTTTGACAGAAAGGTACGACCTCGGGTATATCACGTGGGTGATATGGTGCTGAAAAGGATCCTTCCTCCTCAAAACGATCGAAGGGGCAAATGGACACCGAATTATGAAGGTCCATTCGTGGTCAAGAAGGTCTTCTCTGGCGGAGCCTTGTTGTTAACGACCATGGATGGCGAGGATTTTCCATCCCCTGTGAATGCGGACGCAGTTAAAAAATACTTCGTATAATTGACCCGCTGGACGAAAAGAACAAAATAGTCCAGGCAAAAATGGGCATCCTGACGAACCAAAAACAGAAATAAAGGTTCGGGCAAAAGTTAGGGATAAAAGAAAAAATGTACACCCGGCAAGTCGAAAACCTGTGAAGGCGACTTGGGCAAAAAGGGGTATCCCGGTGGACTGAAAACCCGGAAGGGCGGTCCAGGCAAAAGAGGGATTGAAACGAACAACTGCGTCCAGCATGATCGTTTGCGCTTTGGTTAAAGCATCATGGATAATACCCGACAGGGATCAATCAGAAACGTCTTGTTCAGAAGGCAGAAAGCACGGGGAGTCTGAGGACATATGGGGTGTAACCGAGTTGGAACTCGATGAGATCACGAGTTTCACATTGCCATTAGGATAGATTTTTCCTTTTGTGCGCGATTACCTCTTTTCAGGAATTGCTTCCTTTGTATTGCTCAAGTTGAGCCACACTTTTTCAGTCAATAAATGCATGTTCAGTCAAATAATTTTGTTTTTGTTTTTCATTACCGCTTTGATTGCAAAAACATCCAATTGTTTTGATAAAGAATTTTGCATTTTTATACATACAGGTTCCTTCCAATGCATGTTTATAAGATTGAAAACTTGAAATCTTATTTGGAAGGTTGAGTGACCCAAGTGTTGAAATCTTGACACGCCTGGGGCATGGTTTTATCTAACGATCTGTTTTGCAGGAACTGTTAGGTACTTTTTCACTCGCTTGCAGGTTGTGATGTGGAAGCTTTGTAGCAAATCCCCAGGGAGTTCGCTCAGGAACAAATAAATATGAAAGAATGACGAAGACGTTGAGACGTACGACGGTCCTTGATGATAATCAAGAAGACTCTTCAAAGTCGGAAGACTTGAAAGTTTGTAGAAATTCCCCAGAGGAGGACGGTAGGAAGAGACGACGTCGAGACGTCCGACGACCTTTGGAATTAATCAAGAAGACTCTTCAAAGTCGGAAGATTGAAAATTATGTGTACATCCCAGGAGTACGTTCTCGTCGGGCGCGGAGCGATTGGGAATACAAGATGATGGAGCAGAAAAGGTCCAGACGAGTCTGGGAGTTCTCAAAAGTGGAAAGCTGATACGAGATTGGGAGGTGGATACCATGGTTCGACGAGTCGATGGGTGTTCTGTACCTACTTTTCTCATTTCCCAGCTAGGTCCCCAAGCAGAATTAGAGGACCAAATCACCAGCAGATCCGAGGTCTGTGTTTCCCCAGCCGAGTCAGGATGGTTATCCCCGGCAGGTTTACAAGGGTGTTTCCTCAGCAGCCAGACCTGAAGGTTGTTATTCCCCGAGTGGAGCGGGTTTCAATGAAATATATCTCCAGCAGAGTTCATCCTATCAGTGGATTGGACAATGTCGCATCCTGCGAAAAATCAACCGGCGAGACTCGAAAACAAAACACACACACAGAGCCGCCACTGCGCGTTATTTATCCCAAGATAGGGAAAGGAAACGCTCAGAGAAACCTGGAAAGACATGGTCTTGCGACCAAAGAGAAAGGGTAAGGGAGTCGGTTACGCGAGGGGAAGGTATTAGCACCCCTCACGTCCGTCGTACTCGACGGGATCCACGTCCTAGAATAAAGAAAAGGTTGCTAAACATCACACACACACAGGGAACGCCGGTGGGGTTAAGAGGAACGAGCTCGATAAGGTATCGCACCTTATGCCTACATATCTTGTCTGGAACAAGAATCAGAGCCTCTGTAGTTCGGCTTACGCACGCCAAACAACACAAAACATACAAACATATGGCAAACATGGAGCCCGACAACCACTGGATGGAATTACGTCAGCGTCCGAACCAAAACACGCTCAAAAGGGCAAACATGGAGCCCGACAGCCAATTACTGGGCTTACGTCGGCATCCGAACCCAAACATACAATCAGATAACAATTAAACACACACAAGTAAACACACACAAAATGAAAAAGGTTGCCCGGAGTGGTCTCGCACGACCACCTGCCTACATACCTCGTCTGGAACGAGGATCAGGGCGATGTAGTTCCCCTGAAAGGGACTGAATTGCTAACCAGAAACCGGGGAAAGACACACTACTAGGGAGTTGGACTCGAGCCTAGTGTTGTCATGCATCGTTTACCCTAAGTTCGGTTTTCTATCCTACTTGCATAAGCAAACTACTCCTATCCAGGAAAGAAGCAAGCACACAAGCATACAAGCATACCTCAATCATACATCAAATGAGAACAAGCATCTCAAACAAGCATGTCAATCAGATATCCACAGAGCACACGCTATAACCAAACAAGGGGGCTCAATCAATAGGTTTGACTGCCAAAGCGAGTCGTCTGTACGGGCTGGGTTTGCTCTTAACCTTGCCATCACGAGGCTAAGGTGAAGCGGATGAGAGGTGAAATGAGGATCAGACCTCACAGCTCTTATCCCTAACCAGGGAGAGCTTCTGACAAATGAGCATGGGTCCAGAATGGGGGAACCCTTCTATACTCAGAGACTCTGACACAATGTGCACTGCACAGGATCTTGGGCTTGGATCTCAATGCTACAACCATGTAATGGGAGCAAGGAGAAGACTCACAGAATAGTGGGGGATAGATTGCTTAGCCCTAACTTCCACCAATTGCCTTATTTAAAGGACTTTCACCTGCTTGGCACAAAAAAATAAACAACCACAATCATTGCCTCTTAAGGAGGACTTCAGATATTTATTTGCCCGGCCCGGTAACAGCCGGGTCTCCAGACTACATGAAGTTAGGAAGTTATACCTCAATGCAAGTTGCTTAAGCAAAGCAAAGCAAAAGTTCACAAGGAACTGAGCAACTAAAAGTACCTGGAAACAGTCAAACACAGTTAGTACTCAGACAGACAAAACTAAACAGCAAAAGTTTAATCAGTTAATCTATACAGATCAATGCACAACAAAGCAAGCTCAAAGCTCAATCCCAAACTTCACAACCTACAAAACAATGTTATGTTAGTGTACAAACATCAAACAACATCATTTCAATTTAACTTGGATCATTCTCCATGTGCATTATGCTTTTGATCCTGAAAAATCAAGCAAATATTAGCAACAAGACCACTAGGCTAAGCCTAGGGTCCAAAGGCAAGAAAAATTCCTAAACAGCAAGGTATTCACCAACCAAAGTCAAATTAATGTCAAACAAGAGCAAACACCATTAGTCTCATGTTTATATCATCCATCATGTTCATGTTATGCACAAAACAAGGCAAATTAGTTCAAATGAAGCACCAAACATGCAAACAGAACTATCGCATTCAAATCCACATCAAAACAACTTCAAAAATTCTCAAATAAATTACACCTAAACAGGACCTAATCCAGGTATGGCACACCAAATTTCAGCTTAATTGGGCAAATGGAACCATGTCAATGAAAATCAACAAAAACAGACACAATTACATGCTCCAATTCACAACATCAACACATGCTTCCACTTCAAAAATTCATAACTCAATGAAAACAGTAAAGAAATGGATGAGACCAAAACAGAGATGTCACATTATGTGTCTATCACAAGCATATCAAATTTCATGATCATACAATACCATATGAGCATTTCACAAAAGATTTGCCAACCTATGTCACATGAACTTGCAATTTCAACCACCAGAGATGAAAAATACCAAACAATTTGAAAATGCAATGTAAAATTCCACAAAAATTCATATAGCATCTCAACATGTTAATCAACCATCATGCAAAATTTCACATTATTCTAACAAGTATAGGCCACTCAAATAAATCCAGCAAATTGACACAATGAGGTGTGACACAAATTGTCACACCTAAGTTCCAAAATTCATAACTCAATGATCAGGTATCAAAAACTCATGAAATTTACATGGAAATAAACATCATCCAATCCACAATCACCACAAAAAATTTCAAGAATTTATTTTACATTATGAGCATTTCACAATTAAAATGGTAAAGTGTATCAAAATGTCACACATGTGAAACATCCCTAGGTCAAACAATATTTTTGCCATGCACAACTTTGACCAATAGGTCAAAAAAATCCTAAACTCAACAAGGAAGTCAAAGAAACAATCCACACATTTTTCTGAATTTTCTACAATTTTTTATGAATTTTTTAAAGTCATTATGAATTTTTTAAGAATTAATTAAATTAATGGGAATTTGACAATGGCATTTCTGTAATTAATTGGCGCGGGCGGTAAACGCCGAGTTTGAATTTTCAAATGGAATTGAAGATCAAACAAGCTTCTGCGCAAAGCTTCATCATCTTCTTCCCAGAATTGCTCAAGAACACGAAATTCTCAAATCAACACCAAAATCAACAAATGGATAGCCGTTCGAACCATCTGAACATACACAATCCAAATATGAACTTATTGTAACCTAACTGTTGCTATATCATGCGAATCGAAGAGGTTAGGGTTTTGGATCTAAACTTCAAGTCACGATTTCTTAGCCTACAGTTGTCCATTCACAAATCTAAAACCATCACCGTACTCTACAATCAATGGACTACAGCACGCACATAATCATTGATCACATAGTGATGCTCGAAATCTGAAGATACCTGTTATGGCAGTAGTGTTCTTGGCGTTTTTTGCACGATCCAGCTCCAAACAGATGTAGTGCCAGCTAGTGGAAAGGAGATTTGAAGCTTTGATTCACTCGATCTTGCTCCTATTGCTTGAATTCACGATTCACCATGGAAGGAGCTTGAAGATGCAGTCGAGATTGGCACGGTTTTGGAGGTTCTTGAGCACAAACAGATGAAGCCTATGCGGTCACAAGATCAATGCAACAAGGATTTTGCAAATTGATCAAAGATTGATGAAGTTTGATGGATTTTGGCTTTGGAGTGTTCTTGAAAAATCTTGGAGAATTTGCAAGAATTTGGATCTGATTTGTGTTGAATGATTTTCTGTTATGTTTAGAGAGTGATTAAGAATATATATGATACACTAATCCATGCTTAATCATGTAATTAACCAAAATGCAATTGTTAAGTGAAATGGTTAACTTTCAAAGTGAGGGCAAAAGTGGAATTTCATAGGACAGCTCAATGCCACCTGTTTGACAGCTCATGCAACCTCCAAATACCATGTGTGATCCATTGCCATTTGCCTCACTCTCATTGGATGTGTAATTCTCAATTTCACTATGTGGATGGTTTATGTCCAATTTTACACTTTCATTTTTCAAGCCAAATCTCAAATTACAAGCCTTTGCCAAGAAATGATGATTCCAACAAATTTTAAATGCCATTCATGAGGTGTAGCAAAAATCCCCACTCAAAAATTCCAATTATTTTGAAAGTTGGACAATTTTGCCCTTGGTCCATTTTAACTGTCCAGTTGAAAATTGACTTTTTGCATTGACCACTTTTGGAAAAATCCAATTATGCACCATGAAAGTACATGTCAAATGGAGTTTGTGCATATAAAGAACTTGCAATTTGGACAAACCATGTGGAAATTATGGCCTCCTGATTATGGGTCATTTTTGAAATTCACTGAGCCATAATTTTCCAACCATACATGGGATTTTCAAGTTCTTGGACTTTTTGGAAAGGTGAGAACAAGATCTACAACTTTCATGTTGAACAAATTTTCATTTGAAGCTTCCTTGGACACGTGGCTTTGAGGTCAAAAACTTTCCATTTTTGGAAACTTCAATTACAAGTCACTTTCTATTTTTAGCAGTTTTTGTTCTGACTTGATTTTCTCCATTCTTAAGCTTTGAGATGTCAAATAACACTTGTTCCAACATGAATGAAGTGTATCCAACTCATTTCCACCTCCAAATTCATCAGATCATGTACAGTTGACCACAGTTGACTTTTTCAACTGATAGATGAATCTGGCAATGCATAGATCAAATTGAACCCCAATCTTCAACTGAAATGGCTCAAGGGTGAAACCCTAGCCTCAATAAGCACAATATAATCATAGAATGAACCCCATAACCATCATAAACCCCATCTCCTGATCATACCCTGATTGGCCCAATGCAGCTGATTAGGGTTGACCAGTGGTCAAAACCCTAATCTCAAGGTGTCAGCTTCAATCTCCTGATGACATCCAACCATGATGATGATGATGTATCATTGCAATCAAGATGAAATCCAACATCCTTGGAGAATCATGAAACCCTAATTCACTGCCCAATCCTCAGATGGCCAATGATTAGTCAATAAACCCTAGGCTTGCACCTTGACTTCCTCATCTTCTGATCAAGACTTGGGAGAATGGCTTGCACAATGTAACCACATGATATGCAACATGCAATGCCTAATGACCTAAAAATGTAATGCAATATATTAATGCTAGTCCCAAGAGAGGAGGGCAAATTTTGAGGTGTTACAGCTGCCCCTATTCAATCCACTGTGAACCTGTTGATACGAAATAGCCTCGGCTTTCGGATGATCAGGATGAAGAGTGATTGAATACCAAGAACAGACGAACAATTTGCACTCTGATGGGATAATAATTAACAACGCCTGTCAGCATCGGCGAAGAACACAATCTCAAAAACGTCGACTCGGATACCAAAATAAATGGTAACGCAGGGATAACCATGGCCTGAACACCACATCCGCTCGGGATTATTATTCTCTCTTCTTTTTTATACTTTTATTGAACCCCGAAATTTTTTCTATTTTTTCATTTTCTTGAACCCCGAAATTTTCTCTTGCGCGAATGATCCTCGGATCACTGCATTTGAACCCCGGAAAATGCCCCAGCACTCCTTTTTGCCAAAATAATGGACCCCACTCTCCGATTTGAACCCCAGTCGCCTGACGATAACTCGCGATCGCCAATATGAACCCCGTTCTCCAGAAAATGTCGCAACATCTCCCTTCTCCGTTTGAACCCCAGAACATGCCTCAGCATTTCTTTTCTCCATTTGAACCCCAGAAAATACCTCAGTATCTCCTATCTCTCGTGATAATTCCGCTGGCAACGTCGGAAATAACACCAAACCACTCTGAGGGCGACATGTCAGAGGGTAAACCTTCACAAAGGAAGGTAACATGTGTATCTCTTCCTCAGAAGACACCTATAACGACCTCCATTGGCCTCAGCCGGAGTCTAAGGTGACACATGAACAGAAGATAATCCTAAGGACCTCACCCCGGATATAATCTTCAACTTCATCTCCATTTGAACCCCAAAAAATACCTCAGCATTTCCTTTTCTCCATTTGAACCCCAAAATTGCGCTGATCGCGTAACGTCCTCTGATTTCATTTCCATCTCTGTCCGACGGAAACATTTCCTCCAATATCGCACTACTGGGGAACACTGCTGATCTGACGTCACGATGCTAAACTCCTCAGAGTAACATCTTCACCATCTGTCTCGCACGACAGAAACCTCCTCCAGTATCGCACTACTGGGGAAATACCTTTGATCAAATCATGAGGCTAAACTCCTCGGAGTAACACCTTCACTGTCTGGCCAAAACCACTTCTCAAACGGTAACCACGGCTTGAGACTAGCTTATACTTGCAATGATGCATGATTGATTTTTCCTGCGCAATGCTCCATAATCATGGAAATGCTACGCGATTATTTATTTTTCTATGCAATATGCCATGCTATTTTTTTTCATGATGAATGCATAAAAAAAGGTATCCCCCTCAAGGGACTCTTCTGGGGAGTACGAGACACTCTGCTGAGGAACTCGTCACTACTCCGATTTCACCCTGCTGGGGGAATAATACTGCTGCTGGGGAAAGGCAACCCTTGCTGGGGAAGAACCTCCTTTGCACCCAATCCACTCGAGGAACTGCTGGGGATAAGCACCACCAACACTCTGTGGGGATACACCAATCTTTGACTTGCTGAGGATATCAATCCTGACTCCGCTTCGGGAAAACCCTTACAGATACCTGTTGACTCCGCTGGGGAAACACTCACAGAGACTCTGCTAGGGGAATAGCAACCTCCAGGCTCAACTGGGAAACATCAATACATCACCTGCTGGAGATAACCACCTTGACCCTGCTAGGAAATGCATACCACTCCGCTGGGGACAACCCCTGCAATCCATAGGTAGAATCAACTTAGCTGGAGATGCAAAAATCCGTCCGCTACGGGAACTTGTTCAACCCACTGGTAGGATGAACACTGCTGGAGATATATTTCATTGAAACCCGCTCCACTTGGGGAACTGCTGGAGATATATTTCTTTGGAAAAGACCCGCTCCACTCGGGGAACTGCTGGAGATATATTTCTTTGGAAAAGACCCGCTCTACTCGGGGAACAACAACCTTCAGACCTGGCTGCTGAGGAAGCACTGTTTGGAACCTGCCTGGGATAACCATCCTGACTCGGCTGGGGAAGTCACAGACCTTGGATCTGCTGGGGAGCTAGTCCTATGACTCTGCTTGGGGACCTAGCTGAGGAAATGAGAAAAGTTGGTACAAAACACCCGTCGACTCGTCGAACCACGGTATCCACCTCCCACTCTCGTATCGACTTTCCACTTTTGAGAATTCCCAGACTCGTCTGGACCTTTTCTGCTCCATCATCTTGTATTCCAAATCGCTCCGTGCTCAACGGAAAGCGTGCTCCTAGGATTCATACAAATTTCAATCTTTCGACTTTGAAGAGTCTTCTTGATTATCAACAAGGATCGTCGGACGTCCCAACGTCACCTCACCGTTCCTTTATTCATTCGTTCCTGAGCGAACTCTGCGGGGAATTACACACTTTCAAGTCTTCCGACTTTGAAGAGTCTTCTTGATTACCATCAAGGATCGTCGTACGCCTCAACGTCACTTCGTCATTTTTCATATATTCGTCCCTGAGCGAACTCTCTGGGGATCTATTACAAAGCTTCCACATCACAACCTGCAAGTGAGTGAAGAATATCTAACAGTTCCTGCAAAACAGATCATTAGATAAAACCGTGCCCCAGGCGTGTCGAGATTTCAACACTTGGGTCACTCCACCTTCCAAATAAGATTTCAAATTTTCAATCTTATAAACATGCATTGGAAGGAACCTGTATGTATTAAAATGCAAAATTCTTTATCAAAACAATCAGATGTTTTTGCAATCAAAGCGGTAATGAAAAACAAAAACAAAAATTATTTGACTGAATGTGCATTTTATTGATTGGAAAAGTGTGGCTCAAATTGAGCAATACAAAAGGAAGCAATTCCTGAAAAGAGGTAATTGCGCTCAAAAGGAAAAATCTATCCTAATGGCAATGTAGAACCCGTGATCTCATCAAGTTCCAACTCGGTTACACCCCATATGTCCTCAGACTCTCCATGCTTTCTGCTTTCTGAACAAGACGATTCCGACTGATCCCTACCGGGTATTATCCATGAAGCTTTAACCAAAGCGCAAACGATTATGCTAGACGCAGTTGTTCGTTTCAATCCCTCTTTTGCCTGGACCGCCCTTTCAGGTTTTCAGTCCACCGGGATACCCTTTTTTGCCCAAGTCGCCTTCTCAGGTTTTCGACTTGCCGGGTGTACATTTTTCATTTTATCCCTAATTTTTGCCCGAACCTTTCTTCTGTTTTTGGTTCGCCGGGATGCCCATTTTTGCCTGGACTATTTTGTTCTTTTCGTCCAGCGGGTCTATTACACGAAGTATTTTTTAACGGCGTCCGCATTCACAGGGGATGGAAAATCCTCGCCATCCATGGTCGTTAGCAATAAGGCTCCACCAGAGAAAACCTTCTTGACCACGAATGGACCTTCATAATTCGGTGTCCATTTGCCCCTTCGATCGTTTTGAGGAGGAAGGATCCTTTTCAGCACCATATCACCCACGTGATATACTCGAGGTCGCACCTTCTTGTCAAAAGCACGCTTCATTCTCTGCTGATACAACTGCCCATGACAGATGGCTGCCAGCCTCTTTTCCTCAATCAGGCTCAACTCTTCGTACCGGGTCCTTACCCATTCAGCCTCTTGCAATTTCACGTCCATCAGGACTCTCAAAGAGGGAATCTGAACCTCCACAGGTAATACAGCCTCCATCCCATATACCAACGAGAAAGGAGTTGCCCCAGTAGATGTACGCACCGACGTTCGATACCCATGCAATGCAAACGGCAACATCTCATGCCAGTCTTTGTAGGTTACCACCATTTTCTGCACAATCTTCTTAATATTCTTATTGGCTGCCTCAACCGCCCCATTCATCTTCGGACGATAGGGAGAAGAATTGTGATGCTCGATCTTGAATTCCCGGCACAACTCTGCCATCATCTTATTATTCAAATTAGAACCATTATCAGTAATGATTCTCTCGGGAACCCCATATCTGCAAATGATGTCTCTCTTGAGAAATCTGGCCACTACCTGCTTCGTCACATTCGTATAAGAGGCTGCTTCAACCCACTTGGTGAAGTAATCAATAGCCACTAATATGAATCTGTGCCCATTCGAAGCTGTAGGCTCAATCTTTCCAATCATATCAATGCCCCACATAGCAAACGGCCACGGAGACGACATTAAGCTCAATGGATTTGGAGGCACATGCACCTTGTCAGCATAAATCTGGCATTTATGGCACTTCCGCACGAAATTGAAACATTGGGCCTCCATTGTCATCCAGTAATAACCTGCTCTCAGCAGCTTCTTTACCATCGCATTCCCACTGGCATGGGTACCGAACGATCCCTCATGAACCTCTTTCATCAATTGGCTTGCTTCTGCATCGTCAACACATCTGAGCAAGACCCAATCAAAATTTCTCTTATACAAAACCCCGTCCTTATTCAGGTAGAACACCATGGCTAACCTCCGCAGAGTCTTTCGATCTTTCTTCGACGCTCCCTCAGGATATTCTTGCGTCTCAAGATAGCGCTTGATATCGTAATACCACGGCTTCTCATCATCATGCGCTGTATCGACAGCAAACACATAAGCTGGTCTATCCAGACGACCAATCTCCACACTGGGAAACTGATTCCACCTCTGCACCTTAATCAAGGCAGCCAGAGTGGCCAAAGCATCTGCCAAAGGATTCTCCTCTCTGGGCACATGATGCAACTTCACCTTGGTGAAAAACGTCAACAATCTCCTCGTATAATCTCGATACGGAACCAAATGAGACTGATGCGTATACCATTTCCCGTTAACCTGATTTATCACCAGAGCTGAATCTCCATATATGACAAGGTTCTTAATTCTCAAATCAATCGCCTCTTCAATCCCCAATATGCAAGCTTCATATTCAGCTACGTTGTTGGTGCACTCAAATGTTAGCCGGGCAGCAAAAGGAATATGGGATCCTTTCGGCGTAACCAAAACAGCACCAACACCGCTTCCATTCACGTTAACGGCCCCATCAAACATCAGAATCCATTCGGATTCAGGGTCAGGCCCCTCCTCCGGGATTGGTTCCTCACAATCTTTCGATTTGAGAAACATGATGTCTTCATCAGGGAATTCAAACTTCATCGGTTGATAATCATCAATGGGTTGCTGGGCGAGGTAATCAGACAATACACTCCCCTTAATCGCTTTCTGAGAGGTGTACTGTATATCATATTCTGTCAAAATCATTTGCCACCTCGCAACCCGTCCGGTCAATGCTGGCTTTTCAAAAATGTACTTGATCGGATCCATCTTGGAAATCAATAAAGTGGTATGAACCAGCATGTACTGCCTTAGTCGGCGAGCAGCCCAGACCAAAGCACAGCAAGTTTTCTCGAGCAGTGAATATCTTGTTTCACAGTCGGTAAACTTTTTGCTAAGGTAGTATATGGCATGCTCTTTTCGACCAGACTCGTCATGCTGCCCCAATACACACCCCATAGACCCCTCGAGGACCGTCAGATACAGAATTAACGGTCTTCCCTCCACAGGAGGCATCAGAATCGGAGGCTCCTGCAAATACTCTTTGATCTTTTCAAATGCCACTTGACAATCATCATTCCACCTGACCGTTTGATCTTTTCTTAACAATTTGAATATCGGTTCACACGTGGCTGTTAGATGAGATATGAACCGTGAAATGTAGTTCAATCTACCCAAGAAACCACGAACCTCTTTCTCCGTCCTTGGTTCAGGCATTTCTTTTATCGCTTTTACTTTTGCAGGATCAACCTCGATTCCTTTTTCACTTACCATGAACCCCAGCAATTTACCGGACCGCACTCCGAACGTGCACTTATTCGGATTCAACCTCAGTCTGAACTGTCTCAGCCGGTCGAACAACTTGGCCAGATCTACCAATTGCCCCTCTTCTGTTTGGGATTTTGCTATCATGTCATCGACATAGCATTCAATTTCATGATGAATCATATCATGAAACAAAGTCACCATGGCCCTCTGATAAGTAGCACCGGCGTTCTTGAGACCAAATGGCATCACCTTGTAACAAAAGGTACCCCATGGTGTAATGAACGTTGTTTTCTCCATATCATCTGGCGGCATTTTGATTTGATTATAGCCAGAAAAGCCATCCATGAAGGAAAACACCGAGAATTGAGCTGTATTGTCTACCAACACGTCAATGTGAGGTAATGGAAAATCATCCTTCGGACTAGCTCTGTTCAGATCCCGGTAGTCCACACACATTCTCACCTTCCCATCTTTCTTCGGGACTGGCACGATGTTTGCAACCCATGGCGGATAATTTGTGACAGCAAGGAAACCAGCATCCCACTGCTTCTGCACTTCCTCTTTAATTTTCATTGCCATATCAGGTCGAGTTCTGCGCAACTTCTGCTTCACTGGAGGACAATCTGTTCTCAACGGTAGCTTGTGCACAACAATATCGGTATCCAACCCTGGCATATCTTGATAAGACCAGGCAAAGATGTCGACATACTCTTTCAACAGTGCCACCATTCTGCTCTTGACACTTTCCTCCAAAGCAGCCCCGATTTTCACTTCTTTCTTCATCTCGTCGGTACCCAAGTTCACGACCTCAATCTGTTCCTCATGCGGCTGAATCACCTTCTCCTCTTGTTTTAACAACCTGGCTAATTCCCCTGGCAGTTCACAATCTTCTTCGTCTTCTTCTTCGGCAAGATAGATCGGATTGTCGAAGTCATACAAGGGTGTAACAGGATTGTTATCAATGAGATCCGGGGAGGAATCGCATCTGCATGAATGTTGATTCATGCATTGCTTTAGAACCGGTGTGACAAAACAAAAGAAAAACGAAAACATTGCCATTTTTTATTTGTTTTTACTTTTTAACTGCAAAATAAATGAAAAACAGGGAACACCGCTTTTGATTGAAAAACATCCTTTATTCATGATGCAAAAATCTTGCAAATTTAAACATGAGGAGGCCCTTACAATGAACCATTACGTGTCGGGCAACACGTATGGTTTGCATGCATATAAGAAGGAAACAAGAAAAATATTACTCTTCAAGGAGAGTGACCCGGATGATCTCTTCGGCCTTCCAGTTCTGGATTTCCATCCCTGGTACGCACGGCTTTATCCATTGGTCGATGTCGCAGTCACTGTCAGAGTCTTCACCCAGCATACAGATGTGATCCGGATCCAGCATTCCAGCGCTTGTGAAGGTTACCAACATACGACGTCCTCTGCCTCGTCCTGAGCCTCGGCCAGGCTGATATCCAACCCCAAACCTGTCCTTCTTCTCAGGAACCTCCATCATTTTGCCCCAGCCCGGAGCTTCTCCACTCTTAACCACTTCAGCAGCCTGCTTGTAAGAAGCGATGGATGGTTTCTCTTCCTCCTGCTTAGCAAACAGAGCATTCTCCACCTTGACGGTTTCGAATGCCTGGCTAGGCGTCTCCCATATTTCTCCATCCATCTCCACATACTTGAATGAAGACAGGTGGCTGACAAAGATGTCTTCCTCTCCACAAACCGTGACAACCTGACCTCCCCAGACATATTTCAGCTTCTGGTGCAAAGTCGAAGTAACTGCCCCAGCAGCATGAATCCACGGGCGACCCAACAGGCAACTGTATGCCGGCTGAATGTCCATGACATAAAAAGTTGACTTGAACACCTCTGGTCCAATCTTTACCGGCAATTCAACTTCCCCAAATACGGCCCGTTTTGACCCATCAAACGCCCGCACAATTAGATCAGTCGGGGTCAAAATCAGCCCATCACAGTTCAGCTTCGCCAAGGCCTTCTTCGGCAACACATTTAATGAGGAGCCGGTATCAACCAGCACATGCGAAAGCACGGCTCCTTTGCACTCCATTGCAATGTGTAAAGCCCGGTTATGGTTCCTTCCATCTACGGTCAAATCCATATCAGTAAAGCCCAACCCATGGCTAGCATGCACGTTGGATACGACCGTCTCCAATTGGTTGATTGTGATCTCCTGAGGCACATAGGCTTTCTTCAGAATTTTCAATAAAGCCTCCCTATGACCCTCAGAACTCAACAGCAGTGAAAGAATCGAGATCTTAGAAGGAGTTTGCTGCAAATGATCGACCAGTTTATACTCAGACTTCTTGATTATTCTGAGGAATTCTTCCGCCTCATCATCAAATTTGTTTTCCGACCCCGCAGGCGCCGGTGTCATCACAGGAGTATTACCATTCTCAACCACAGACTTTCCTTTTGCCCTGGCTAAAGCCTCGGCCTTTTCTTTTTTATCTTTTTCTTCCTCCCCCCTCCTCAGAGTATCGGGAGCAAACAGCCTACCGCTGCGAGTGAAACCGCTGGGACCGGCATTATCCACCTTTAGCACGGCGGTTTCACTAGCAGATTGCTCTTCAACCCTCTCCCCGTTACAGTACACTTCCCCACCATAATGCCACGGCACGGCATCATCTTTGTCATAGGGAATCGGCCCAGGTACCGTAATGGTAACTGGAGCCTCTTCAGTAAGGTTAGACAAATCAACCGGATCATAGTAAATAGTTATGGTGGAGACCTCCTCCTTCTCCTCACCAGCCCTCTCAATCAAAACAACCCCCTCATCCATCAGCCCTTGGACACGCTTCCTCAGAAGCTCGCAGCCATTCTCAGAGATAATGCACTCAACACAAACAACACCACAGCCCGGGTACACCCCATTCCTTAACAATTGCCTCTTGACCTCAGCCAGAGGCGTCTTCAACTGATCAACATCAAACAGCCCAGTTCTATTCTCCTCAGAAACGGCGTTCACCCCCCTCTGACCGTGCGCAGGCATGGGATTTGCATTGACATTGGGAGATGGCGCAAAATTAATCGCCTTGGAATCCACTAAGTCCTGAACTGTGTGCTTAAAAGCTTTACAGTTCTCAATGTTATGCCCGGGCGCACCCGAGTGGAATTCACACTTGGCATTATCATCATAGCTGGCTGGCCTTTGATCAGGTCTCAAAGGTGCCAGAGTTCTGGTCTGCACTAGGCCCAAATCCTGCAGCTTCTTAAACAAGAAAGCGTAGCTTACCGGAGGCCTATCAAATTGACGATCCTGCGCTCTACCCCGGATCTGATAACCAGCCCTTTGCTGCCTCTGCTGAAAGGGTTGTTGTCTCTGTTGCTGTTGCTGCTGTTGTTGCTGTTGCGGTTGTGCTGAATGAGACTCAGCAGGAATTGTTACTGCAGCACTGTGCTGAAAGTAACGGTCCCTACCGGGTCCGCGTTGAGTGTACACGGCGCTGGTATCGCCCTCTTTCTTCCTCTGCCCACTATTACCGAACGGCTTTTTCGAACCGGAAGAAGATGCGGAAGCATTACCCTGAATTTTTCCCAGTTTTAACCAACTCTCTATCCGCTCTCCAGCTACCACAATATCGGAGAAGTTGGTGACAGGGCAACCCACCATTCTTTCTGCAAACGGCCCCTGCAGGGTCCCCATAAACAAGTCCGACATCTCGCGATCAACAAGAGGAGGTTGCACCCTAGCAGCCAGTTCTCTCCATCTTTGGGCATACTCCTTAAAGCCCTCATTGTGCTTTTGAGACATACCCTGCAGCTGGGTACGACTCGGAGCCATATCTGCGTTAAACTGGTACTGCTTAAAGAAAGCATCTCCCAAATCCTGCCAACTTTTGATATCGGAAGACTTCAGCTTGGTGTACCATTCCAAGGATCCCCCGGACAGGCTGTCCTGGAAAAAATACATCCACAGTTTCTGATCTGCCGTGTATGCAGAGATTTTGCGGACGAATGCCTGGAGATGAGTTTCCGGGCAGGAACTACCGTTGTACTTGTCAAACGTCGGCGCTTTAAACTTCTGAGGGATCACAATCCCCTCCACCAGCCCCATGTTGGACATATTCACCACCCCCGGCGTGGCATAACTCTCCAAGACCTTTATTTTCTCAGCCAGTAGCTGAATTTCTTTGTTCTGCGGAGGAATGTTGTAAGGCACAAAAGGCTCGTTCTGCATAGAAAATTGGTCAGCCTCTCTATCTTCTTCCTGATCTTCATCGAAACCATAGAACGGAGGCACGAAATTATCCTTCATGTTCTGCCCCGGTTGGCCACCAACACCACCAAGACCGCCAGCATTATTCACGAGGCCCACAGTTGTCCTCTTTCCACCATCTCTGGATCCTTGCCCCTGGTTGGAGACTCCATCCAGGTTGACCCCACTATTTGCCGCAGAAACCCGCTCGAGTTTCTCAACCTTGTCTGCCAGAGCCTTCTGACCAATTGCAAAGCCTTGCATTATATTGATCAGCTCGTTCATTTTGTCCTTCAGTTCAAGCATATCTGCACTGGGAAGCTCCATGAGTCTGGGAGTATTTCTTCGGGTATAATATCTGTGAGGGCGCGTTGAGTGCAAAGGTACGGTTCTTCGAGCGCGAGCAATGATTCCTGTAACAATCAAGCACGTTAGTAACAAACACCTGCAAAATAAAGCACAGTTATTATGGTCAATGCATGGATGCAGTGTCTATCCATATGAAGGACACTTTGTCTCTCGATCCTGGCATCACTGAGACAGATAATAATCCGGCATCAATATTCAGTCATTCAGCATCTGATTTTATCGTGTAGATCGGAGATATGTGATTCAGCATGATACCCCCAACCATGTGTGTGCTTGTGTGAGTGCATACAGCAAAGCAAATAAAGCTTGAAGATTAATCACTGACTGAAAATAACCATCACATAACCAAAGAGTGCACAATCAGTGCCATAGTCATACATCAAGTCAAATAAAGTCAAATACAATCCTCCAGAATAGGAAAGAAATACAGACAAGTGAATTCCGTCAACAGGCCTGACGGTAATCCAACACAGATGAAAGATCTAACTGGATGAGGGTCCCACAGATGGCCCTATCTCATCTTCCATCCTTGCGAACTCTGCGGCGAACCTGAGCTCGGTGTTCTCCTGCTGTAGTCTCCCAACTTCCTTCTGATGAATCTTCATCTGCCTGAAGTAGTGGTCTCTCTCTGCCATGTAGTGATCTCTCTCAGCCCTGATCTTTGCTTTCTCCGCTTCCCACTCTGCAGCCAGAACTCGAGCTCTAGCATCCCTCTGATCTCGGACAAGGATTTGCCTCCTCTTCTCATCCTCAATGACCTGTGACGCTCTGAATAGCTTCTCCTTGGTGATGTCGTGCTCTCTGGTAGATGATGCTAATGCCTGATTAACCTTCCCATAGTAGGTTGTATCCATCTCAAAGCGTTTGGCTTCCAAAGCATGTCGCTTGTCTTGATCTTCCATCTTTCCCTTGAGCTCCTGATTAACCCTCTGAACCCGAGCAACACTCATCTCCAATTCTGTCTTCTCTGTAAGCAACTGATCTCTCTCCCGCTTCATCTCTAAGAACTCATCCATGCTAACAGTAGAAGGAGTCTCTTCAACCAACGGATACCAAGGATCGACCATCGGAAATGGTAGACAAGTAAGCTCCACTCTCTTACTGAGCCAGTCATCGAACGGAGGAAAAGATCTGTTATTAGCTCTACCCCAAGAAGCCTTGCCTTTCCTCTGAATGCTGCACCATGCCTCAGCTATCTGCTTCACCCTGGCCTGATTACCCTCAACTGGGACGTACACAGATTCCTGAACATCACTCTTGTACGGTGGAAGCTCCATAGCAAATCCCATCTGCCTCTTAAGAAGTGTCGGGTTATAATTAATGCAACCCTGGACCCCTATAAGCGGCACATTAGGAAAACCCCTGCAACTGCATATAAAATCCTGTCCAACTCCACTACTGTGAGTCCAATCTATGTCCTTAGCCCTCAAACCCATCAGCTTGGTCGCCCAATTAACATTCTGACTTAGAAGAACAAAAGCACCCTTGGATGGTAAGTAACCCATAAACCACTTAAATAATAACTGCGCACATCATCGAATCAATCCCCCACGCCTCTTCTCATTCCGGTTATGGACCGAATAATAAACATCTCCAATCAAGGTGGGGATAGGATTTCCTCGAACAAACAAGCGGATGGCATTAATATCCACAAAATTCTTCTGGTTAGGAAACAGAATGATCCCATAAATGCCCGCAGCAACCAAAGCACAGACAGCTTCCCAATTCCCCATCTCTGACTGCTCCTTAGCCTTAGCCTCCAGGAAGCTCAGATGAAAACCGGGCAACTTCCCCTTTTCTTTCAGATTACCCTTCACTACCTCTGGGCTCAGATAGAAAGCACGAGAAATCCCACCAATATCAGGTTCTTCCTTAGTAGCATAGAAAGGAACCTGATCCCTGATCTGGATACCCAAAATATCAGCATAATCCTCCATCATAGGCCCTAGCACGTAATCTGGGAAGACAAAACATCTCAGCTCGGGGTCATAGAATTGAAGAAGAGTATGAATGGCGCTCCTGTCTCTGTCCATGAGCCTGAAAACCACCTTCAGAATACCCCCATACATCTCACGAAACAACCCCACATGGTCAGGTGTAATCAATGCTACCATATCCTTCAGTACGCTGACATCTGGATCAAAGAAACTGTAGGCCACGTCATCCTTCAAACCGGGTCTTCTCATGTCTGGATAGAAAATCTCTCAACCAGGATCTCGATCAAAAGGGTCCCTGCATATGGGTAAACATGTGTTAGATGCAATTAATGCAAGATGTAATGATGATGATGAATGAATGCAATGCGTTGCCATCCTCCAAGCCATCTGATCCTCTGCACTGAAACTGGTCTCTGAACTGATCATAACCATCTAAGGAATGCACAATCACACATCTGATCCACGGGTTCCGAAATAAACGGAAGACAGATACATCATCATCATCATCATCAAACCATCTCTAAGCAGATACCCAAAACCATCTGAATCGGCCCGGGGGATCCTGAAATAAACGGATCCCCACTGATTAATATCTCGGCCCGGGGAATCCTGAAATAAACGGATCCCCCACTGATAAATCACGGACAGCACTCCGGCGTCTCAGAAATAAACGGCCATAAATCCGACTTATAAATAGGACTCTGATCCATGGAACAAAAAGTCACCATCTGAGCAATGCATCTGAAATAATCAACCCTCCCCTCACAGGCCAATTCTAAACAGGTCATCCTAAGGCGGATAATAGTCTCGACGATCGGGCGGAGATACTCAATGGGTTTGCCCTTTCGGGTGTGCCATTGTAGCTCCCTTAAGATCGTCTAAACCAAAGATCCGGGAAATGATCGGTCACCAGAGTCAACAGCTCAAAAGAGATAACCCAACCAAAATGGAAAACTCCACTGGAAGAGCACTTCTCAGATGAACCTCGTCCGGCTTGTGGTATGTCACATCGCAACATCATGCCCAACCGACATGTGAGCGACGCGAGACCACGCTAATCCTAGGTGTATACTCGGGCCTGGGTTTTAGCCCCACTCAGAACACCCACCCCAAACAGAGGAACCACCTGCATAGAGGACGGCAACAACATGATAGTATGATGCATGCAGACATTAATGCAAATATAGATACACGCTGGTTAGAATAATAACTGCAATAAATCAAACAACGCAAGCAACCTAAACTAATCCTAAAACGCTAGGAAGGACTCGCTTAGGGACGATGGACCAGCATAGGTCTACATCAGTAGTACTCCCCAGCAGAGTCGCCAGCTGTCGCATCCTGCGAAAAATCAACCGGCGAGACTCGAAAACAAAACACACACACAGAGCCGCCACTGCGCGTTATTTATCCCAAGATAGGGAAAGGAAACGCTCAGAGAAACCTGGAAAGACATGGTCTCGCGACCAAAGAGAAAGGGTAAGGGAGTCGGTTACGCGAGGGGAAGGTATTAGCACCCCTCACGTCCGTCGTACTCGACGGGATCCATGTCCTAGAATAAAGAAAAGGTTGCTAAACATCACACACACACAGGGAACGCCGGTGGGGTTAAGAGGAACGAGCTCGATAAGGTATCGCACCTTATGCCTACATATCTTGTCTGGAACAAGAATCAGAGCCTCTGTAGTTCGGCTTACGCACGCCAAACAACACAAAACATACAAACATATGGCAAACATGGAGCCCGACAACCACTGGATGGAATTACGTCAGCGTCCGAACCAAAACACGCTCAAAAGGGCAAACATGGAGCCCGACAGCCAATTACTGGGCTTACGTCGGCATCCGAACCCAAACATACAATCAGATAACAATTAAACACACACAAGTAAACACACACAAAAAGAAAAAGGTTTCCCGGAGTGGTCTCGCACGACCACCTGCCTACATACCTCGTCTGGAACGAGGATCAGGGCGATGTAGTTCCCCTGAAAGGGACTGAATTGCTAACCAGAAACCGGGGAAAGACACACTACTAGGGAGCTGGACTCGAGCCTAGTGTTGTCATGCATCGTTTACCCTAAGTTCGGTTTTCTATCCTACTTGCATAAGCAAACTACTCCTATCCAGGAAAGAAGCAAGCACACAAGCATACAAGCATACCTCAATCATACATCAAATGAGAACAAGCATCTCAAACAAGCATGTCAATCAGATATCCACAGAGCACACGCTATAACCAAACAAGGGGGCTCAATCAATAGGTTTGACTGCCAAAGCGAGTCGTCTGTACGGGCTGGGTTTGCTCTTAACCTTGCCATTACGAGGCTAAGGTGAAGCGGATGAGAGGTGAAATGAAGATCAGACCTCACAGCTCTTATCCCTAACCAGGGAGAGCTTCTGACAAATGAGCATGGGTCCAGAATGGGGGAACCCTTCTATACTCAGAGACTCTGACACAATGTTCACTGCACAGGATCTTGGGCTTGGATCTCAATGCTACAACCATGTAATGGGAGCAAGGAGAAGACTCACAGAATAGTGGGGGATAGATTGCTTAGCCCTAACTTCCACCAATTGCCTTATTTAAAGGACTTTCACCTGCTTGGCACAAAAAAATAAACAACCACAATCATTGCCTCTTAAGGAGGACTTCAGACATTTATTTGCCCGGCCCGGTAACAGCCGGGTCTCCAGACTACATGAAGTTAGGAAGTTATACCTCAATGCAAGTTGCTTAAGCAAAGCAAAGCAAAAGTTCATAAGGAACTGAGCAACTAAAAGTACCTGGAAACAGTCAAACACAGTTAGTACTCAGACAGACAAAACTAAACAGCAAAAGTTTAATCAGTTAATCTATACAGATCAATGCACAACAAAGAAAGCTCAAAGCTCAATCCCAAACTTCACAACCTACAAAACAATGTTATGTTAGTGTACAAACATCAAACAACATCATTTCAATTTAACTTGGATCATTCTCCATGTGCATTATGCTTTTGATCCTGAAAAATCAAGCAAATATTAGCAACAAGACCACTAGGCTAAGCCTAGGGTCCAAAGGCAAGAAAAATTCCTAAACAGCAAGGTATTCACCAACCAAAGTCAAATTAATGTCAAACAAGAGCAAACACCATTAGTCTCATGTTTATATCATCCATCATGTTCATGTTATGCACAAAACAAGGCAAATTAGTTCAAATGAAGCACCAAACATGCAAACAGAACTATCGCATTCAAATCCACATCAAAACAACTTCAAAAATTCTCAAATGAATTACACCTAAACAGGACCTAATCCAGGTATGGCACACCAAATTTCAGCTTAATTGGGCAAATGGAACCATGTCAATGAAAATCAACAAAAACAGACACAATTACATGCTCCAATTCACAACATCAACACATGCTTCCACTTCAAAAATTCATAACTCAATGAAAACAGTAAAGAAATGGATGAGACCAAAACAGAGATGTCACATTATGTGTCTATCACAAGCATATCAAATTTCAGGATCATACAATACCATATGAGCATTTCACAAAAGATTTGCCAACCTATGTCACATGAACTTGCAATTTCAACCACCAGAGATGAAAAATACCAAACAATTTGAAAATGCAATGTAAAATTCCACAAAAATTCATATAGCATCTCAACATGTTAATTAACCATCATGCAAAATTTCACATTATTCTAACAAGTATAGGCCACTCAAATAAATCCAGCAAATTGACACAATGAGGTGTGACACAAATTGTCACACCTAAGTTCCAAAATTCATAACTCAATGATCAGGTATCAAAAACTCATGAAATTTACATGGAAATAAACATCATCCAATCCACAATCCCCACAAAAAATTTCAAGAATTTATTTTACATTATGAGCATTTCACAATTAAAATGGTAAAGTGTATCAAAATGTCACACATGTGAAACATCCCTAGGTCAAACAATATTTTTGCCATGCACAACTTTGACCAATAGGTCAAAAAAATCCTAAACTCAACAAGGAAGTCAAAGAAACAATCCACACATTTTTCTGAATTTTCTACAATTTTTTATGAATTTTTTAAAGTCATTATGAATTTTTTAAGAATTAATTAAATTAATGGGAATTTGACAATGGCATTTCTGTAATTAATTGGCGCGGGCGGTAAACGCCGAGTTTGAATTTTCAAATGGAATTGAAGATCAAACAAGCTTCTGCGCAAAGCTTCATCATCTTCTTCCCAGAATTGCTCAAGAACACGAAATTCTCAAATCAACACCAAAATCAACAAATGGATAGCCGTTCGAACCATCTGAACATACACAATCCAAATATGAACTTATTGTAACCTAACTGTTGCTATATCATGCGAATCGAAGAGGTTAGGGTTTTGGATCTAAACTTCAAGTCACGATTTCTTAGCCTACAGTTGTCCATTCACAAATCTAAAACCATCACCGTACTCTACAATCAATGGACTACAGCACGCACATAATCATTGATCACATAGTGATGCTCGAAATCTGAAGATACCTGTTATGGCAGTAGTGTTCTTGGCGTTTTTTGCACGATCCAGCTCCAAACAGATGTAGTGCCAGCTAGTGGAAAGGAGATTTGAAGCTTTGATTCACTCGATCTTGCTCCTATTGCTTGAATTCACGATTCACCATGGAAGGAGCTTGAAGATGCAGTCGAGATTGGCACGGTTTTGGAGGTTCTTGAGCACAAACAGATGAAGCCTATGCGGTCACAAGATCAATGCAACAAGGATTTTGCAAATTGATCAAAGATTGATGAAGTTTGATGGATTTTGGCTTTGGAGTGTTCTTGAAAAATCTTGGAGAATTTGCAAGAATTTGGATCTGATTTGTGTTGAATGATTTTCTGTTATGTTTAGAGAGTGATTAAGAATATATATGATACACTAATCCATGCTTAATCATGTAATTAACCAAAATGCAATTGTTAAGTGAAATGGTTAACTTTCAAAGTGAGGGCAAAAGTGGAATTTCATAGGACAGCTCAATGCCACCTGTTTGACAGCTCATGCAACCTCCAAATACCATGTGTGATCCATTGCCATTTGCCTCACTCTCATTGGATGTGTAATTCTCAATTTCACTATGTGGATGGTTTATGTCCAATTTTACACTTTCATTTTTCAAGCCAAATCTCAAATTACAAGCCTTTGCCAAGAAATGATGATTCCAACAAATTTTAAATGCCATTCATGAGGTGTAGCAAAAATCCCCACTCAAAAATTCCAATTATTTTGAAAGTTGGACAATTTTGCCCTTGGTCCATTTTAACTGTCCAGTTGAAAATTGACTTTTTGCATTGACCACTTTTGGAAAAATCCAATTATGCACCATGAAAGTACATGTCAAATGGAGTTTGTGCATATAAAGAACTTGCAATTTGGACAAACCATGTGGAAATTATGGCCTCCTGATTATGGGTCATTTTTGAAATTCACTGAGCCATAATTTTCCAACCATACATGGGATTTTCAAGTTCTTGGACTTTTTGGAAAGGTGAGAACAAGATCTACAACTTTCATGTTGAACAAATTTTCATTTGAAGCTTCCTTGGACACGTGGCTTTGAGGTCAAAAACTTTCCATTTTTGGAAACTTCAATTACAAGTCACTTTCTATTTTTAGCAGTTTTTGTTCTGACTTGATTTTCTCCATTCTTAAGCTTTGAGATGTCAAATAACACTTGTTCCAACATGAATGAAGTGTATCCAACTCATTTCCACCTCCAAATTCATCAGATCATGTACAGTTGACCACAGTTGACTTTTTCAACTGATAGATGAATCTGGCAATGCATAGATCAAATTGAACCCCAATCTTCAACTGAAATGGCTCAAGGGTGAAACCCTAGCCTCAATAAGCACAATATAATCATAGAATGAACCCCATAACCATCATAAACCCCATCTCCTGATCATGCCCTGATTGGCCCAATGCAGCTGATTAGGGTTGACCAGTGGTCAAAACCCTAATCTCAAGGTGTCAGCTTCAATCTCCTGATGACATCCAACCATGATGATGATGATGTATCATTGCAATCAAGATGAAATCCAACATCCTTGGAGAATCATGAAACCCTAATTCACTGCCCAATCCTCAGATGGCCAATGATTAGTCAATAAACCCTAGGCTTGCACCTTGACTTCCTCATCTTCTGATCAAGACTTGGGAGAATGGCTTGCACAATGTAACCACATGATATGCAACATGCAATGCCTAATGCCCTAAAAATGTAATGCAATATATTAATGCTAGTCCCAAGAGAGGAGGGCAAATTTTGAGGTGTTACAGACAAGTTCCCGTAGCGGATGGATTTTTGCATCCCCAGCTGAGTTGATTCTACCTATGGGTTGCATGGGTCCTCCCCAGCGGAGTGGCATTCGCTTCCCTAGCAGGGTCAGGATGGTTATCCCCAGCAGGTGATAGATTGATGCGTCCCCAGTCGACAATCCTGGAGCTTGCTATTTTCCCAGCAGAGTATCTGTGAGCATTTCCCCAGTGAAGTCGTCAGGTATTTGTGAGGGTTCCCGAAGCAGAATCAGGATCGATATCCCCAGCAAATCAAAGATTGTTGTATCCCCACAGAGTGTTGGTGGTGCTTATCCCCGGCAGTTTCTCGAGCGGATTGGGTGCAAAGGAGGTTCTTTCCCCGGCAAGGGTTGCCTTGTTCCCAGCAACAGTGCTTATTCCCCAGCAGGGTGGAGATTGGAGTATTGACGAGTTCCTCAGCAGAGTGTCTCGTGCTCCTTAGCAGAGTCCCTTGAGGGGGATACCTTTTTATACATTCATCATGAAAAAATAGCATAGCATGTTGCATAGAAAAATAAATCGCGTAGCATTTCCATAATTATGGAGCATTACGCAGAAAAAGATCATGCATCATATTGCAAGCACAAGCTAGTCTCAAGCCGTGGTTACCGTTTGAGAGGTGGTTTTACCAGAAGTAGAGGTGTTACTCCGAGGAGTTTAGCCTCGTGCTTTAATCAGCAATATTCCCCAGTAGTGTGACACTGGAGGAGATTTTTTTCGTCGGACAGAGACGGAAAGGTTACGCGATCAGCGCGATTCGAGCCGTGGTTACAGCTTGAAGTTTGGGTTCACCAATTGGTGAAGATGTTACTCCGAGGAGTTTAGCATCACAACGTCAGATCAGCAATGTTCCCCAGTAGTGCGATATTGGAGGAAATGTTTCCGTCGGACAGAGATGGAAATAATATCAGAGGACGTTACGCGATCAGCGCGATTCAAGCCGTGGTTACCGCTTGAGGATTGGTTTTATCAGACAGTGAAGGTGTTACTCCGAGGAGTCTAGCATCATGGTTTTAATCAAGGATATTCCCTAGTAGTACGATACTGGAGGGTAAGTTTCTGTCGAGCAGAAATGGGAATGTTAATCAAGAAAGTTTCGGGGTTCAAGAAAAACAAGAAAGAAGATAATCCCCAGCTAAACGCGAAGTGTTTGTCTGCCAGGGTTGAATAGAGAGCAGTCGGCTCAGGGCTTGTCATCCTCAGCATGGGTCGTTGTGGCATTCCGGCCAGTTTCCGATTTCCAGATCGAAGAGGTTCTCAACAGTCAGGACGAAGAACTTGTGGCACTCCGGCCAGTTTCCGATTTCCAAATCGAAGAGGTTCTCAACAATCAGGACGAAGAACTTGTGGCATTCCGGCCAGTTTCCGATTTCCAGATCGAAGAGGTTCTCAACAGTCAGGACGAAGAACTTGCGGCAATCCGGCCAGTTTCCGATTTCCAGATCGAAGAGGTTCTCAACAGTCAGGACGAAGAACTTGTGGCACTCCGGCCAGTTTCCGATTTCCAGATCGAAGAGGTTCTCAACAATCAGGACGAAGAACTTGTGGCATTCCGGCCAGTTTCCGATTTCCAGATCGAAGAGGTTCTCAACAGTCAGGACGAAGAACTTGCGGCAATCCGGCCAGTTTCCGATTTCCAGATCGAAGAGGTTCTCAACAATCAGGACGAAGAACTTGTGGCATTCCGGCCAGTTTCCGATTTCCAGATCGAAGAGGTTCTCAACAGTCAGGACGATGAACTTGTGGCACTCCGGCCAGTTCCGATTTTCAGATCGAAGAAGCTCATGATGATTAGATCGATGCAGCTTGCGGCAATCCGGCCAGTTTCCCGGTATCCAGACCGAAGTGGTATCCAGACCGAAGAGGTGTTCAGACCAAAGTGGTGTTCAGGCCAAGAAAATGAAAAAAGAAGAGAAAATTCCGGGGTCCAAGAAAATCAAAAAGAAATAATAATCCCGAGCGGATGAGTGGTGTTCAGACCATGGGTTATCCCTGTGTTACCATTTATTTTGGTATCCAGGTCGACAGTGTTGTTTCGGTATTCAGGTTGGCTTCTCTGTACCAGACGAATTTTCTTTCAAGATTGTGTTCTTCGCCGATTCTGACAGGCGTTGTTAATTATTATCCCATCAGAGTGCAAATTGTTCGTCTGTTCTTGGTATTCAATCACTCTTCATCCTGATCATCTGAAAGCCGAGGCTATTCATATCGACAGGTTCACAGTGGATTGAATAGGGGCAGCTGTAACACCTCAAAATTTGCCCTCCTCTCTTGGGACTAGCATAACATATTTGCATATCATTTTTTAGGTCATTAAGCATTGCATATTGCATATCATGTGGTTACATTGTGCAAGTCATTCTCCCAAGTCTTGTTCAGGAGATGAGGAAGTCAAAGTGCAAGCTAGGGTTTCATTGGACTGGTCATTAACCATCTGAGGATTGGGCTATGAATTAGGGTTTCATGATTCTCAAAGGATATTGGTCTTCATCTTGATTACAATGATTCATCATCATCATCATGGCTTGTCATCATCAAGTATTGAAGCTGATTCCTTGAGATTAGGGTTTTGACCACTGGTCAACCCTAATCAGTTGCATTGGGCCAATCAGGGCATGATCAGGAGATGGGGTCTATGATGGTTATGGGGATCATCCCACGGTTTTATTGAGCTTATTGAAGCTAGGGTTTCATCCTTGAGCCATTTCATCAGAGAATTGGGGCTCAGATTGATCTATGCATTGCCAAATTCATCTATCAGTTGAAAAGTCAATTGTGGTCAACTGTACATGATTTAATGGATTTGGAGGTGGAAATGAGTTGGATACACTTCATTCATGTGGGAACAAGTGTTATTTGACATTGCAAAGCTTAAGAATGAAGAAAATCAAGTCAGGACAAAAATTGCCAAAAATAGAAAGTGACTTGTAATGGAAGTTTCCAAAAATGGAAAGTTTTTGACCTCAAAATTACATGTCCAAGGAAGCTTCAAATGGAAATTTGTTCAACATGAAAGTTGTAGATCTTGTTCTCACCTTTCCAAAATGTCCAAGAACTTGAAAATCCCATGTATGGTTGTCAAGTTATGGTCCAGTGAATTTCAAAAATGATCCATAATCAGAGGGGCATAACTTCCACATGGAGTGTCCAAATTGGATGATCTTTTTATGCACAAACTCCATTTGACATGTACTTTCATGGTGCATAATTGGATTTCTTCAAAAATGGTCAATGCAAAAAGTCAAATTTCAACTGTACAGTTAAAAAACCAGGGGCAAAATTGTCCAACTTGAGAAATAATGAGAATTTTGGAATGGGGATTTTTGCAACACTTCACAAATGACATTTGAAAATTGTTGGAATGCTCATAACATGCCAAGGCCTTGTGGTTTGAGAATTGACTTTTGAAATGAACTTGAAAAAATGAACAATTAGCCATCACATAGTGAATTTCCAAAATAGACATCCAATCAACATGAGACAAGTTGCAACAGCTCACACATGTCATTTTGAGAGTGTGTGAGCTGTCAATGAGCTGTCAATGAGCTGGCATGTGAAGTTACCATTTTGCCCCTAGTTTGGAAAATGACATTTTGCTAAACATTGCATTATGTTAATTAAGATGATTAAGGAGCTTGATTAATGGGAGGTATTTAAGCTTAATCATAACAAACTCTAACAGATTTTCACAAATCCCCAAAATCACAATCTTTTCCCTCCAAATTCATCAATTTCTCTCAAGAACACATCACACCAAAATCCAAAGATCACTTCAAATTCTTGATCATTTGGCAAAGTGCTTTTGGATTCGATCTCCATTCATCATCTACTTCGACTGTTTTTGGAATTCAACATCAAATACACACCAATTCACAACTGTCCAAGTTTGGTTCATCCATGGCTTTTGAGAATTTCGTGCACTAGAAGCTAATCCAACCGAACCTGAGAGCTTCGTGCAACTTCTTGAAGCTTCTAGTCTACCTGTTTTGGATCAAGGAGCGCAAATATCACACGAATCACCACTGCCTTCGAAGTAAGGTGAATTTTCGAATCTTGCCATTGCCTTAATGCTTATGTGCGTTTTGTAGCTTGTTGAATGTAGAGTTCGATGATGCTTTTGGTTTGTAGAATAGTGAACTGTAGCTCGTGTTATTGTGATTAGAAGTTAGGAGGTGGAACCCTAATTCCTTCGATTTGTAGAATCTATGAACATTTAGGATGAATCATGGTGATATTCGTGTTCATGAGAGTGAGACGGTTCCAACCATATGCGGTTTGTGGATTTTGGTTGAGATTGAGTGTTCTTCGTGTTCTTACTAATTCTGGAAAATTGATGAAGATGAGGATGAATTTTCTGGAGAAAAAACGCGTTTGATCCGTCCACATGCAATGCCATTTTGAATTTGTGTTTAGCGCCGTTTCTGGCCAATCACGAGATGCCAGCGTAAAAATGAAGCTGTGCGTTTTGAACCTGGGCGCGCATAATTACCAGTTTGTCATTGGACCTTTAATTAAATATAAATGATTCAAATAATTATTAAAAAATCACATAAATCTTAGAAAAATCATAAAAAATAATTGGAAGGTCACAAAAATATGAGGATTTTTTCTACAGCTTCCATTTTGTCTCTAGTTTTTTATGAGTATGATTTTGCAAATTGTGCTTGGTGAAAAATTGGTTTGACCTAGGGTTGTTTGACTTGTATGCATTTTTGACACATTTTGCCATTTTTGATGTGAAATTCTCCTGCCTTAAAATAAATGTCTGAAATTTTTTGTGGTGATTGTAGACATGTTGATGGTGATTTACATATAAAGTTTGTGAATTTTGGATACCTGTGCAATGAGATATCATTTTTGGAACTTAGGTGTGACAATTTGTGTCACACCTAATTAGGGCAACTTCATGAAAATTATTTGCCTAGCCTATGCTTGTTAGAATGGATTGAAATTTTGCATGTATGATCATTGATATGTTGAGATGCTATGTGAATTTTTCTGGATTTTTATGTGGCATTTTCAATTTGATTGATATTTTTCATCTCTGTTGGTCAATTATGCAAGTTCATGTGACACATGTTTGTAAATTTAATGTGAAATGCTCATATGGTTTTGGATAAACATGAAATTTGGTATGATGGTTGTAGACACATTGTAGGACATCCCTGTTTTGGTCCCATTCATTTATTAACTGTTTTCATTGATTTATGAATTTTTTAAGTGAATGCATGCGTTGATGATATGGTTTGGCTTGAATATTTGTGTCTGTTTTTCTTGATTTTCATTGACATAGTTCCTTTTGTCCAATTAAGCTGAAAATTGACATGCTGTACCTTGAATATGTCCTGTTTAGGTGTAAATTATTTGAGGATTTTTGGAATTGTTTTGATATGGATTTGGTTGAAGTCATTCTGTTTGGATGTTTGGTGTTATGTTTGACCTAGTTTGACTTGTTTTGGTCATGAAATGAATATGGTAAATGATATGAGTATGGGATCAATTGCCCTTGCTTTTGATTTGTTTGAATTTGATTTTGGTTGAGAATCCCTTGCTGTTTAGATTTTTTTCTCACTTTTGGACCCTAGGCTTGGCCTAGTGGTCTTGTCTCTCACATTTGCTTGATTTTTCAGGATGAAAAGCACCATGATTAAGGAGATTGAACCAAGTGGATTAAATTGACATTGTTTGATATTGAGAACTAATTGGGATTTGTTTTGTAGGTTGTGAAGTTTGAGCTTGAGCTCATAGCTTGCCTTTGTGTGCATTAATCTGTATAGTCTGACTGATTAACATTTGCTGTTTATTGTTGTCTGTCTGAGTACTGATGATACTTGATTGTTTTCAGGTACCTTTAGTTGCTTACAGTTCTTTAAGAACTTGCTTGCTGCTGCTTGGTTTTTAAACCACTTGAGGTAGGACTTCTATTCTTCATGTAGTCTGGAGACCCGGTCTGTTATTTGGCCGGGCAAACTGTCTGAAGTCCTCCTTAAGAGGCGATGCTTGTGATTGTTTAATATTGTGCCTAAGTAGGTGAAGTCCTCTATGAGGCAATTGGTGGAAGCCAAGGGATATGCAATCTATCCCCCACTATTCTGTGAGTCGTCCCTCTGCTCACACGGCTGTGTGTTGATGCATTGGGGCACAAACCCAAGATCTCGTGCTGTTGCACAATCGAGTCAGAGTCTTTGAGCGTAGAAGGGTCCCTCCATTCTGGACCCACGCTCCTTTGTCTAAAAGCTCTCCCTGGTCAGGGATAAGAGCTGTGAGGTCTCATCCTCACTTCACCTTTTCATCTGCTTCACCTTAGCCTCGTAATGGCAAGGTTAAGAGCGAGCAATACCCATGTACAGATGACTTGCTTCGGCAGTCAAACCCATTGTTTGAGCCCACTTGACTGGTTATAGTGTGTGCTTTGTGAATATCTGTTTGCTTGTATGCTTGTATGCTTTTCTTCCTGGATAGGAGTAGCTTGCAGTTGTGCAAGTAGGTAGAAACCTGAACATAGGGTAATGATGCATGACAACACTAGGCTCGAGTCCAGCTCCCTGGTAGTGTGTCTTCCCTCGGTTTCTGTCTAGTCTTTCTTTCCCTTTAGGGGGAACTACATCGCCCTGATCCTTGTTCCAGACGAGGTATGTAGGCAGGTGGTCGTGCGAGACCACTCCGGGCAACCTTTTTTCTTTTTGTGTGTGTTTACTTGTCATCTGATTGTGTTTTGGGGTTCGGATGCCGACGTAAGCCCAGTGATTGGCGGTCGGGCTCCACGTTTGCCCTTTTGAGTGTGTTTTGGTTCGGATGCTGACGTAATTCCATCAAGTGGTTGTCGGGCTCCATGTTTGCCATTTGTTGGTGTGTTTTGTGTTGTTGGGCGTGCGTAAGCCGAACTACAGTGGCTCTGATTCTCGTTCCAGACGAGATATGTAGGCATAGGACGCGATGTCCTATCGAGCTCCCTTCTCTTAACCCCACCTGCGTTCCCTGTGTGTGTGTGTGATGTTTTAGCAACCTTTTCTTTTCTTAGAACGTGGATCCCGTCGAGTACGACGGACGTGAGGGGTGCTAATACCTTCCCCTTGCGTAACCGACTCCCTTACCCTTTCTCTCTGGTCGCGAGACCATTTCCTTTCCAGGTTTCTCTGAGCGTTTCCTTTCCCTATCTTGGGATAAATAACGCGCAGTGGCGGCTCTGTGTTGTGTTTTTATTTGAGTCCCGCCAGTTGTTTTTTCGCGGATGCGACATTACCCTCTTCATTTTTTCATCTTCGTCGTACAAGTTCTTTAACTCGTCCCACGCTCCTTTAGCAGATTCTTCTTTAATGATCTTCTCAAACACGTTTGGATCCACACATTGATGAATCAAGAAAACATGCATTTCCATATTTCTTCCTCTATTCCTTGTGTGTAGCCTTCCGAACTTCATCTGCATCTGCTTCCAATGTCGGTACTTCATTATTCACGATTTCAGCCACATCTTGAAATTTGAATATGACATTCAGTTACGCAACCCGCCTCTCGTAGTTCTCACCTTTGAAAACCGGTAGATTCGTTGGAAATTGTGTTGATGTTGTATTTCTATTTGCCATTTCAAATTCTCTTTGAATCACAACTGGAGTTCGTTGATACCAATTTGTTGGAATAATTAGGATTCAAGGACGAATTAATTAAGAAGAAGAAGAGAAAGAGAGAAGAGAGAAAAATGTATTGTGAATAGGAAAAATCATATTAGTTGTAAAATTGTCTTTTAAATTATTACATCCTTCCTATTTATAGGCAACCAAGGTCCAAGCCCAAAATATACAAAATTACCTTTCAACTTTAACACAACACTTATATGTTGTATTCGACTCTGTCGAATACATCTAACTCCTACTTCGACTAGATCAAACATGCCTCAGTTGAACACAAGTTTCTACAAAACACTGAATTACAACTTCTAACAATGATCAGTTTGATATTATGATAATTTTAAAAACAAAATTATATATATATATATATATATATATATATATATATATATATATATATATATATATATATATATATATATATATATATATATATATTACATATGAAATACATCAATGTACCAATAATTTCAAAGAAAAATGTGTCTAGAGGATACAAATAAAAGTAAATAAAAAAAATGATCACAACAAATAGATAAACAAATTCAAGAAGAAGATAAGAAAAGAGCTCAAGCAGCTAGATTGACCCCTTAGAATTCAGGTTAGAGCTCTTATCTCCAAAATCACCATCAACACATTAAAGTATATCAAGAAAACAAAAAACACCACAAACTACAACCTGTAACACCCCGGATTTTCAGTTAATTATTTAATTTAATTTATTATTTATTTTATATTTGTTTGGCGTGTTTATGATTTATTTGGTCATTTTATGGGAGTGAGACAAATGATTATTTTTAGCTAATTATTTAAAATCATAAAAAAATAAGGAATTAAGAGTTTTGAGGTGGAAATTGAATTAATAAAAAAAATAGAGTGAAAGGGTGGAATAAGAAAAAGTGAAGGGAAAATTATTATAATTGAAATAAAGTTAAATACATATGAAGAAAGGGGGGAGTGAGGAGTTTGGTCTGATACGTGAAAAGTTGGAGAGAGAAAAGAAAAAAAGAGACAAGGAACTCTAAAGAGAGCTCTAGAAAGGAGAAGCCATAACCAAAGCTTGTATATTTTGCTGAAAAGTTGAGGTAATGGACATAACTACTCTTATATGGGTGTCAGATGCATGAAGAGTAGAGAGGAATTCTCACCCTCCTCTAGGTTTTTCTCACATTCTTTCTCCACTATTAGTGTTTTATGAGTTTAGAATAATGTTGTGTGAAATATGTGATAATTGTTATAATTGCTATGAAGTTTGTGCTCTATTTTATTGATAAATTTCGTGTATGATATGTATGTATAAATCTGATTTTGAATGTTCATGTTCATGGGGTTGGGATTTGATAAACATGTTCTTAGATTTGGAATATATTGATAATTTTGTGATAAATTGATGTTAATATGTCAAATATGTGTGGTAATTAGTGTGTTATATATGTAGGCAAGATTACTCATGTTCAAATTGAAGTTGGGATAGGTCTAGGTTGAAAAAGTTGAGCTTGTGGTGAAATTCTCGTGAAACTTTAGCAGAAAAACTTTCAAGACTGATTTGATTTGAATCGTGGGGTTACACTGTGAATTTTGATTTGACTCATAGTCTCCTAGTGACCTCTGTCTGATTTGATTCGAATATATTACACTCGATTCAAATCATGAAGGCATATTTTATTAAAAATATTATTTTCATCATAACTTGAGTTTCGTGACTCCGTTTGAGGCACGATTTGAAGCGTTGGAAAGATAACGCGTAGTAGTATCATATGATAAGGTCTTGAGAGGTTAAATATGTATAGGGGAACCTGAATTTAATTTTTTCTTGTAGTGTTTATAAGATGAGTGAATTATTGACTCATTCAACATGATTAAGAGTCGAGTTGGTGAGTATTGTGAAGTAAGGAAATTATTATGTAATTAGCGAGTTTTGGTGAGTAATAGTGAGTAATATATATATATATATATATATATATATATATATTATATATATATATATATATATATATATATATATATATATATATATATATATATATATATATATATATATATATATATATATATATATATATATATATAACGTACTCAAAGAGTAATTTTTTTAACTTACTCTAAATCATAACCTTTAAATTAGATTTAATCAAATGATTAATTAAATAAAATGTTAATTTAACCATTAGTTTATTCAATTTAAAGGCTATGATTCAGAGTAAGTTAAAAAAACTTACTCTTGGAGTAAGTTTAACCCATATATATATATATATATATATATATATATATATATATATATATATATATATATATATATATATATATATATATATATATATATATATATATATATATATATATATATATATATATATATATATATAATGTTTAGTTATCATTATATTATGTGTTAAATTTTGGTGAGATATGTGATTTGGAGAGGAACTGTCGGTGATGATTTAGTGTATTTAAATTGTTGTGGAATTTCATGCATCATGTATATCAAAGATAGGTGTGCGGTTTCCGATCCAATCAGTGATGAATGGTGATGAGATTAAATCAATAACATAACTCTGATGTCCAAATATTCTTGATGGGACTAAATCAGTAATGTCTTATCCAAAATTTTGACCACCCTTTTGTTTGCTCTTTCAACTAACTTAAGATTTAGATCATTAACATAGAATGCCTAAAAAAATCAAAGGGGATTTTTTTTGACTTTTTATTCTCCGTTAAGGGATCATTTTATTTTTATGACTAGCATTACTATTTTTAGCCATCTAGCAAAATTGGTTTTAATGTGTTATCAGTATATTCAAATAGTATTATTAGGAAAAAAATTGTTAATCGTATGTTACCTAGATTAATAATCAAATTAGTATTAGGTATTTTATTAAAGGTGAGCATTATTTGTTTTATTTAGATATTAATATTTATTAATGTGACCTAGGCTATTAATTATTAGCTAAGTTAAGTAGAATAAATTATTAAAATATTATTAAATTATAAATGGAACATCTTTAATTAATATTTAGAATAATTAGTATATTATAGTAATATATTAATTGGTTTATTTGATTATTAATATTGTTGTTAATAGGATTATTAATATTGAATTATTATTAATATTATTAAATTAAGATTAGTTAGATTTTATATTATAATCATTATGTCTTATAATTGTTTTAAGAGGGGCGTGTAAAATTATTTAAAGGTTTACTTACTACTTAGATTTTATCTAGTATAGATTTTATCTAGTATTTAGGATTTAGTTTTATTTTATTATTTGATTTTTTTTGTCATTGAGTTAGATCTCCATAACTTCTGGACCAGATTGAGAGGCCTATTCAGAAGACCTAAAAGTTGCGCAAAATAAAAACTAAAAAGGATCAAAATTTGAAAAAAAAGATCATATCAAATCTTTCTATATACACTAAATTTTGATTTACACATAAGAGTCGCACCAGATATATCCAACACTCAAAAACCCTAAAATTATTTTCTAATCAAATATGAACTCAAAGCTCAATTACAATACTTCAATCAAATTACAATCAAATCTAAAAATCCTAAAATACATCGAGCTAATTAAAATTCTAAACCTAAAAACAATCTATAAAAAGGCTAAACGAAAAAAGAAAAAAAAAAGGACCGGTAGGAAAAATCTTGTTGTTGCGATTTACCCTAACCCTCCACCAAAACTCATTTATACAAAGGTTGAGGTTTCACCTTAAAACCTTAATCCTTTTGAGCTAAACCATCATTCAAACATACCTCGTATAAAAAAAGAATTGAAGTTTAGAGGAGAAAGGAGGACGAACCAGATCAGAAAGGAAAGGAAAAGTAAAAGGGGGCAAAGAAATTACCTTTTTGATCAAAGAGATTCTCGTCTCCGTTGGTTGGATTTCTGACCCCTTTATGAATTGCTCCTAATCGTTATCTTGTGTGTGCGTTTGGATCTCTGTTTAATTCTATTTGTAGTTGATTTTAGATATAGGGTTGTGTTTGTTTGATTTGCGTTAAGGGTTTAATTTGTGTAGGGAAGGGTTAAATATGGGATTTAGGGTTAATAAGGGTTAAATTCAGGTAGGTTTAGGATTTTTTCCCCAGGAAAAGTGAGGGTTAGGGTTCTTCATGGTTTGGGGTATGGTTTATCTGAACCCAATTAGGTCTCATCACTTAGGTTAAGGTTCAAGGGGGTTGGGTTTAGGGTTCGTAAGGTTTGAAGAGATATGGGGACTTTTGGATGAATATATGAAGATTCTGGTTGAAGCTCAACCAGAATATGGATGGGGATGGTGGAAGGAGGAGAAGGGTGTTTAGGAGAAGAGAAGAGTGTGTGTGTGTGTGTGTGTGGGGGGGGGGGGGGTAAGAAAGAGAAAAAAGGATGGGAAATGAGAGGATATAAGAGAGACCAAATTCAAATACCTCGGATGCATGCCTGTAGCACCTCAAATTTGCACCCTACCTTTTGTACATTCATTTCATATTAGGTCATTAACATAACATGGTCCATTGCATAGCATTGTATAACCATTTGCCCAAGTGCAAGTTCAACGGACAAATTAGGTCAAACTGGTCAGGAGATCAGGTCAAGCAAGCAAGCATGTGCCATTTCTATTGAGACAAGGCCCTAGGGTTGGTTTATCAAGTTCATATGACCTAAGGATCCTTGTGAAGTGGATTGACCAAAGATTGGATGCTCAGAAGTCATCAGTCAAGCTGAATTTCAGCTGAAACCCTAGAAAGTCAACTGTAGTCAACTGTGGTCAACTGTGCCTGATTTTATGGATTGGAAGGCGTGAGATGGTTTGAAAGGCCTCATTCATGTCCATATAAGTCTCATTTGACATATCAAAGACCAAGGTTGAAGAATTGGAGGTCAGATCAAAAGTTTCCTAAAATGGCAGGTGACCTATAATTTCAACTGCCCAAAATGGAAAGTTTTGCTCCTCAAAATTACTTCACCATACAAGCTTCAAAGGGAATTTTGTCCAACATGAAAGTTGAAGATCTTGATCTCACCATTCCAAAAAGTCCAAGAACTTGAAATTCCCATGTGTGGTTGGCAAGATATGGTCCATTCATTTTCAAAAAATGCCCAAATTCAAAGTGCCATAACTTTCACATGGAAAGGCCAAATTGGTTGATTTTTCTTTGGGCAAACCACATTTCACATGAACTTTCATGGTGCATCATTACATTTCATCAAAAATCATCATAGCAAAATGGCATTTTTCAAGTGGACTAATTTGCATTTTTGGTGTGAAATGGTGATTTTCAAAATTACAAGCCATATGCACTTGGGACCAATTGCTACACATCCAAAATATCATGTAGAACTTGCTTGGACTGATTTTTGACTGATACATTGGCTGCATAAGAAAAAGGGCATTTTGGCCAAAATCATGAAAATATGCATTACACTAATCATTTCCAATTTGCTTAATTGAGATTAACAAGTGGATTAGTGTGAGGTATAAAGTCTTAATTGTAACAGAAACAAAAAATCACATTTCATTCTTTCAGATCTAAACAGAAAATCATCACAATTCTCTCAAATTTTCTTCAAGCTTTCACACACTTTTTCACCAATTTCATCAAATCTCATCGTTGTTTGGCACTGTTTTTGCTTGCATTGCTATTTACAGGTGAAATCATCCATCTGTTTGAGCTCAATCGTGGCCAAGGGATCGAAAATCACGACTGTTGAAGCAAGAACAAGTTCATAACAGCTGGAGAATTCTTCTACCTGGAGCATTGCTGAGCTACAACACGTGTTCCAATCATCTCCCTAGGCATTGTCCAGCTTCTGTTTTGGCCATTGGAGACCTGAAAGTCACGAATTCCATAGCTGCCATCATCAAAGGTTAGATTTCAATCTTCACCATTGCTGGAATTGAGATGTGGTTCTTGTAGATTGTAGATCATAGAGTGCAACGCAACTCGTAGAACTGAAATCCATTGAGAATTGAGAGAGAAATCTTGAATTGAATTTTTGATGTGAAACCTTTTCTTGCTCGATCCGTTCAGTACATTAGGAATTAGGAAATTTCATGTGGATATTGTGATTGTGCTAGCTTAGACGGTTCCAACCATATATGATTTGTTGATTTTGGTTAAAATTTGTTCATCGCGAATTTTCTGGAAAGTTATTTGATGAAGATGATGAAAAACAGCTCCAATCGCGTGTTAGATCTTTCTGCCTGGCTTTTGCGTTTGAATTTGTGTTTACCGCCGTTTCCAGCGAATCACACGTTGCCACCGAATAACTGAGACGCAGCGTTTTGGCCTGGCTGTAACATAATTACAAGTTTGCCACTGAGCGCCATTATTTCATTTAAATGTTTAAATAAAAATTTCATTTCATCAATAAACTTCAAAAAATCATAATTAAATCATGGATTATCCAAATTGGATGGGGATTTTTGTGTTGATCTTCAAATTTTCTCTAGTTTGTTTTAGGTATGATAGTCAAAGTTGTGCCTGGTGAATTTTTTGACTTTGTCTAATGCCTTTGATCATGTATGCTTCATGTGTATGTTTCACCATTTTTATCATAAAATCTTGATGCCTTATCCAAAATGAGTGAAATTTTATAGGCATGTTCTTGACTCTTTCCTGGTGATTTTGATGTATGGTTTGATAATTTTGAGTTCCTGGTTAGAGAGATATGATGTGATTAAGTTGAGTGTGACAATTTGTGTCACACTATGTTATGCTAACTTCATGAATTCTGTTCCCCTTCTTGTGCTTTGCCGTTTGATCTCAACGTTTGCATGAGATACCATCTGTATGTCTAGTTTTGCCATAATTTTTTGTAGGATTTGTTGAACCATTTCCTATTTGATTGGGATTTTTGTTTGCTGTTTAGTCATTTTTAGGGTTTTCTTGAGTGATTAACTTCCATGCCTTGTGAAATGTTCATACCTTATCATATGAAGATGAAATTTGGTGGAGTGATTCCTAACATGTTCAATGTCACTTTGGCTTTGGTCCCATTCATTTCTCATTTGTTGTCAATGTTTTACATTTGCTTGAAGTTGACACATGCTTTGTGACATAGTTTGGATTGATTTTTGCATGTCCTGACTTGTTGAATTTAATTTCCCTACTTCCTCTGGTCCAAATAGCATGAAATTTGATATGAAGCTCATTGAATGTGTTCTGTGTAGACTTGAATTTTTGTGGAATTTATTGAGCTGTTTTGGTATTTGTTCGATTGTGATCATTCTGTTTGCTCATATGTGGTTCACACTTGCCTAGTTTGACTTAAATTGTGCATGAAATGAATTTGGTGCATAGTTTTGATGCGAGACCAATTGGATTCTCTTCTTAATTGACTTATCTTGGTTTTGATCATTTTTCACTTGCTGTTTTGGATTTTTCATCTCCTTTTGACCCTAGTCTTGGACTAGTGGCTTGTAATCTCACTTTTGAGTTGTGTTTCAGGTTAATAGCACAAATGGCCTTTGCTTGATGGTGTGCCTCCATTGGAGTTGACTTGTGACTTGTATATAGCTAATTTTGACTTTGTTTTGCAGGGATTGATACTTGAGTTTGAGCCTTAATGGCTTGCACCTTTGTGCATTGGCTTGTGTTTGTCTGTGTATAGTTAATTGTGAACCATTTGCTGTTTAGTTCTGTGATTGGTATACTGATTGTATTTGATCGATTTCAGGTACATTAGTTGCTAATATTGATTTGATTTGCTTGATAAGCAATTTGCATTGAGGTATAACATTCTTGTCTCCATGTAGTCTGGAAGACCTGGCCTGTTACTTGGCCAGGCACCTGTCTGAAGTCCTCCTTAAGAGGCGATGTTTGTGCTTGTTTACTTTTGTCCCCAAGCAGGTAAAGACCTCTATGAGGCAATTGGCGGATATAAGAGATATGCAATCTATCTCCCGCTATTCTGTTGAGTCGTCCCTCTGCTCACACCACTGTGTCGACGCATTGAGGACAGTAACCCAAGATCTTGTACAGTTGTACAGTTGAGTCAGTGTCTTGAGTGTAGAAGGGTTCCCACATTCTGAACCCACGCTCCTTTGTCTGAAGCTCTCCCTGACCAGGGATAAGAGCTGTGAAGTCTCATCTTCACTCACCTTTCATCTGGCTTCACCTTGACTCTCAATGTCAAGGTTAAGAGCAAAACTCACCCTATACAGTTGGCTTGCTCTTGCAGCCCCACCCTTGTTTGAGCCCCACTTGTGTGTATATAGTGTGTGCTGTTTATGGTCATTTACTATTGCTTGTGCTTTAGGATAGGCTTGCTTCCTGTGCAAGTTAGCTAGAAACCTTGACTTAGGGATGATTTTGCATGATAACATCTAGGCTCGAGTCGTAGTCTCCCTAGTTGTGTCTCCCTCTGTTATCTGGTTAGGCTAGTCCTGTGTCCCTTCGTAGGGGAACTACGTCGCCCTGATCCTCATACCAGATGAGGTACGTAGGCAGGAGATGAGCAGATCTCTCCGGGCGCCTGTGTCTTTGTTTTGTCTTGTTGTGTGCTTGGAAGCTGATGTAAGTCCATCGAGTGGCATTCGGGTTCCAGTGTGTGTGTGTTTTGGTTCGGATGCTGATGTAAGCCCAGTGATTGGCATTCGGGCTCCATGTTTGCCTTTGCCTGCGTGGTTTTGGGTGCGTGTTAGCCGAGCTACGGACGCTCTGATTCTCCTTCGTCCAAAGGAGATACGTATGCATAGGATGCGACATCCTAGCGAGCATGTGTCGTTGCCCCAGTTCGAACTACTTTGACTCTGATGTCTATGCTTGATAGGCTAAGTAGGCCCAGGACGCGATGTCCTGCCGAGTCAGTCTTGTTTGTTTTCTTGTGTCTCTTCCAGCCAGTGTATGTGTGTTTGAGCAGTGTTTTAGCAACCATTTTCCTTCCTATTGTGCGTGGATCCCGTCGAGTACGACGGATGCGTAGGGGTGCTAATACCTTCCCTTCGTATAACCGACTCCCGATCCCATTCTCTTTGGTCGTGAGACCACGCTTTTTCCCAGGTTTACTCTGAGCGTTTCCTTTCCCTCTTTTGGGATAAATAACGCACGGTGGCGGCTCTGTTGTTCTTTTTTCCCGCCGGTTTTTCGCGTAATGCGACAATGCCAAATGGCTTACCCCCACGCCTCCAGATCAATTGACTATCCCAGTCAGCCGATATTTCCCTGCGCCTAGTTGTACCTCATACCCTCTATTGACCCTACATCATAATTGTCCTTTGTGCATACTCTGACTAGTAATCTTAATCACTGAATGAGATCTTATGCTGCATGATTTGTTGGATTACGATAAGACAATCCAGAGAGAGTGAATCAGATGCTATCTCTTTGTGGATCCCCTCTGCCAGCATGGGCTCAGAGATACAAATAGGCTTAACCCATTGCTATCAACACATCCTTACCAATGACCCATTTTCTATCTTAGTTCAACTTACACCCCATCTCTTTATTTATTTTTAATATTTTAGTAAGATGATTTAATGCTTGATTATGATTATAATCTAATTAATTAATTAAGTTTATTAAATTAGGATAATAAAGTTATAACTAATATTTTATAATAATTATTAATTAGGGTATAATTTGAGTTAATTAACATATTTAAGGATTAATTTAATAATTGGATCAATAAAAATAATTAAGTAATTATCTAGATAATCATAATTAGCAAGGAATAAAAATACAAATACGATTAGAGATTTAAATTAGAGTTAGGGTTAATTAGGCATAATGAAATTAGTAATTAATTTATAAGGATTAAATATTTCTCTTTTAATGTAAATAATAAAAAGGGAGAACAAAAAATAATTAGGGGATATAGTTCAGGGATTATGGTTAATTTATGGGTTAATTTTAGGATAATTTTGAGAGTTATGGAGATAAATTTCTAGAGTTTTAGGAATAAAAAATCAGGAATAAGGGATAGGGTAATTGGTTTATAAATAACCTTTTTAATATTTAATATATATATATATATATATATATATATATATATATATATATATATATATATATATATATATATATATATATATATATATATAATTTATTTTCATAAATAAATTAAGTATTATATCTTTTTTTAATCAATAATGGAGATAATCATGGAATAAATCTCTAGAATTTTTTTTAGGATTTTAGGGATAAAGGATATGTCATTAGCCTTTTAATATTTTTATTAAATAAATATATAATATCATTATTAATTTATTTTCTTAAATAACGGATACAAATCAGGGATAAGGGTTATGTCATTCAAGTATAATCACTAATTTATTTTCTTAAATAAATTAAATATTATGTTTTTGCAAAATGATTAAGGGATAAAATCAAATTCAACACACTTCAAACAGTAAGCCCTCTACCCTTGTGTATTAAGGCATTTTCTTAAAATCAATCTCTTCTCCACCCCCGATGCGTGAGAAATTTCAAGGGATAAAAATAATCAACAAACAACTTTTTTTACAAGAATTAAAGTACTCTGATCCCTCGCCTAATACGAAGGTACGTAGGCGTAGAGTTGTAAACTCTAGCGAGTACAACAATAAAAAAATCTTTTTGGTCTCCCGTCTGTTTTAATTAAAATATTTTCTCTATAAGCATAAAAAATAATTAACAATTAATCAACAATCAAACAAACATTCTGTAAACACACACTAACCCTAGAGTTGAAGGAGGATCTCATTGAGTACAATGGAGGTAAGGGGTGCCTAGTACCTTCCCCTTACTTAACCGACTCCCGGACCTAGCATATCACCCTTAGTTGATAGGCTTTATCATTATTTTCATGTTCCTTAGGAACGAATAAAGGACGGTGGTGACTTTGTCATTTTTCCAGCCGCGACAACTGACGACTTTGCTGGGGAGCTCTTATACTTTCCCGAAAGAGAGTTCACCCTATCCCTTAGTTGTAGGGTTTTTGTGGGTTTCCTTGTTTTCTTGTTTCATTTTTGTTTTCTTTGTGATTATTTATTTATCTGTTTTTATTATTCATTTATTGTATTTTTATTTCATATTTTAAAATTATTATTCATATATCATGATTGGTTGGGACAGTTGCTATGTGTGAAGCCAAAACTCCGGCTTGAGGGAAAAGTAATAAGTTTAAGTAAGGGATCGTCCTGTCTTGGACACTTGGGTTCCCATCTCGGGGTCTTTGATGATGATTCCACCTATAGTAGATCAATTCAAAGGGTTTGTCACAAGAAGGTTGGTGCTTCTTCATGCTGAAACCTTGAATTTGGTAAATGACTCTAGGGACCTCTTCTAGAACCCCTTTAACTTAGGGTGACCTTATGGTATCAACCTTCAAGGGTCGTTACTAAGGTCCCGTCTAGATGAGACTTATCTCAAAGGATTACCGTAAGAAGGCTTGCTCCTTCTCATGGTAAAATAAGGGTATAGTCCATGACTCTAGGGCTATCATCTTACCAAAAGCTTTATATCCTACACGTGAGGGGATTGGGTAGTCTAATCTTAAATCTGGCATAATTATAAGAAATCTATCCAATATAGGAAATACTTACATGTTACCTCAACCCTAAAGACTTTAAAATCAAAAGACAGTCATATCATCATACCATTTGCATTAAAATGGTTTTTTTTGCATATATTTACCATTTCTTGGGGGATTTCAAAATTTGTTATAGGTGCTTTATGAAAATGAACTCGAATAAAAGGATAACCCTTCGTATTAAGACACCGATTCCAGATTTCCAAAACCTAAAGGTTCTTCAAGGCCTGATGCCTAACTCTATTAAGATGAAGTTCATGCTTAAATATGGGAGAATTCGTGATCTCTTGAGAGTCCCTGTAAAAGTAGAGATCGTCATTGCTTTGGCCCAATTTTATGATCCACCCCTGCGGTGTTTCTTATTTCAAGATTTTCTGCTAGCCCCCATGCTAGAAGAATTTGGGTTTTATTCGGACCTTCTTAAAGACAGAAAGGGACCCTATATGGGTATGGGGCAAAAGGTAAAACCTAAGGAATTGGTTGTTACTTTGGGGATACCTACTGAAGATCCGTTGCCACACTATAAGGAAGATAGAGATATCCAATGTCTCAAAAGAAGTTACTTGGAGGGAGTAGCCTGAAGAATAGCTGGGGCAGAAAGATGGGGATCCCTTGTTGATGTTTTGGCCTATTGACTTTTGGGATTGTCCTTTTCCCAAATGTGTTTGAATTTGTTGATACCGCTGCTATTAGCATCTTCTGGGATGTAAAGAATCAAGAGGTAGATTCGGTACCTACTTTGTTAGTTGACGTATACTACACCATGACCGTTTACCACAATAAAGAGAGAGGCTCATTATGATGTTGCATTTTGTTGTTGTACCAATGGTTTACTTCACATCTTTACAAGGATATCTATATGGTGGAGATCAAGGGAAATCATGCATGGGCTCAAAAACTTAGATCTCTCAAAGAGAAATCAATCATTTGGTACCCTAAAAAGATAGATGTTAAAGGTATAATTATCAATTGCGGAAGTTTTCCTAATGCACTCCTCATTGGCTCCAAGGGGTGTATTAACTATATCCCCATACTGGCTATGAGGCAATTGGGTCACCCTGTATGGGAAAAACCCGAGGAAGGTGACTTAGAAGGCTTCATCTTGCATAATGAAGATACCATACCCCAGAATTTGTTTGGAAAAATCACGCACGCATGGGAAAAGGTGCACATAAGAGAAAATAAGCTGAAAAGGAAGGACCTTTCAGTCAAGGAGTCCTAAACCCAATGAGTCAAAGAAAGAGTACAGTTGATTAAGCTACCCTTTGAGATTGATCCAACCTACCTTCCAGATGAACCTAACCTTAGTCCAGTATCCATTAAAGAGGTCGACCACCTTAAAGCGGTCGTTGCAAAACTTGAGCAAGCCAAAGAGAGCTTGGAGTACAGTCTGTATGACATGACTTATGAAAATAATCTGGTGAGCTATGACCTTGAATAGAAGTACAAATAACTTCTCGAAATCCAAAAAGAGATCAAGACTGAAAGAAATAAAAGGCAGAAAACAATGAGAGTATTGCTAGGCGTTGGGTTCAACCTTGAAACTCTCAACAAGAAATTAAAGGAAGCCCAAGCAGAAGGTCAAAGGTGGAAAAGATCATGAGAGATTGCTATTTGGGAACAACAAGAAAGGAAAAGAGCTTTAGCAACTCAAATTCGTGGACTCTAAAGGGAACTTGTGGAATCTCAGGCTGTTGTTGCTAGACAACAACAACTTTGGATCGAATATGAGCAAATGTTACCAAATGATTGAAGGAGGACCTACGAAGAGCTTCTAAATCTTATAGAACAGTTGCATTTTCAACATCAAGACCATGAAGCCTTGAGAGCCTAAGTCATGCAACTGGAGGGAGAAGTACAATACTTGAGGGATCTTATCGATGTCGCTCAAGTTATAGTACAAGAACAAGGTGATAAGGATGGATAAATCCAACTTGGCAGAATTCGCCAACAACATGGTCCGAGACATTCCAAGGATGTTCAGAAGAGTTGACGGTGTGGCCAACTTCCATAATACTCCTCAAGAAGTCCTCGAGTTTGTTAGATTATGCGATGTTCTATTAAAGGAGTTTAGGGTCCACTTAAAAGTAGCTATAGAGGCGCCACTTTAGTTTATATTTTGTTCTAAGTTTTTGTTTATTTCAATACTCTATCGTTACGAATTTTTTCCTTTGTGAACCTTTTTATCTTGAATTAATAAAAGTTGTCTTTGCTTTTGTTATATCGATTGTATGGTCTTATTATCTTGTTCATATTCTTAATTGCGCATCAACGAATTTTGAAATTTACCCCCAAGGAACTTAAAAACAAAATATTTTTACATCCTCATACATTCATACATACTTCATTTGTATACATTAAAAAGAAAAATATTTTTTCTCCCATACTTTCCCAATATCATTGAACGTGACAACCTGACTCTCCAAACTCGAGCTTAATGCAAGAAGGCCATGGAGAAATTCAAACAAAATCAGGTTGCAATTAGAGAGGATATGGACTCAGTCAAAGGGAATATGGAGGAAATGAAAAACAAGATTGATCAACTCACGAGAGCCATTACCAACATCATGGCAAGAGAGGCTGAGGCTGACAGAAGAAAGGTTGCTTCCGTATCTACCCCTCCACCCGTGGATGGTAACCCTCTGCAAGGATTCACCTATGACATCCAAGGGGGTGAATCTAAGAATAAAACCCTTAATCCTGAAGGGTCTATCCCAACCATTGTTCATAGTGGGGCATCTCGTCCCATGCAAATACCAGTTCCGTAAGACATCTATGTGGATATGAGCCAATAATATAAGGATGAGGATCATAGGGGTATGGCCCAGGAAAGTAAACTAGCTACCCACCCTGCTGTTACTATTGGGGGAAACAAGAGCTGAAGACAAATATAAAATCTTGGAGGAAAGGTTGAGGGTTGTTGAGGGCTTCAATATCTTTGGAGTCGATGTTGTAGGAATGTGCTTGGTACCCAACATGGTTATACCACCGAAATTCAAAATGTCAAATTCCAAAAAATACAAGGGTGTTAGCTGCCCTAAGATTCATCTTCGAATGTTTGTCAGGAAAATGGACGCCTACACGGACGATGAGAAATTAATTATGCACAGTTTCCAAGACAGGCTAAGTGGGACATCCTTAGATTGGTATATGCAACTGGAGAGAATCCATATCAAGACCTGGGAAGACCTAGCCAACGCTTTCTTAAAGCTATACAAGTATAAATTAGATATGGATCCCAACCGCATGCAACTCCAAAATTTATCTCAAAAAAGACGATGAATCTTTCAAGGAGTATGCTCAAATATGGAGGGAACTAGATTCTCACGTGCAACCCCCACTCTTGGAAAACGAGCTAGTTGACATGTTCATGGGTACTCTACAAGGCCCTTACTATAAAATATGATCAATTCAGTGTCTACCATATTTACTGACCTGGTAATAATCAGGAAAATGATTGAGAATGGCTTAAATAGTGGTAAGATTGGAAAACCATCTTCCAATCAAAATAGTAACAAGAGGTACTTCGATAACAATAACCCAAAGAAAAGAGAGACCAATGCTGTTGAAATCAAGGGGGATTCTCAAGTACCATATAATCCTTATGTAGATGTAGTAGTCCCTAATCAATATCCACAACAGGCATACTCTAGGCCTTAAGCACAACAGGATAGGGCACCTCCTTAAGAAAATCAACAAAATGGATATCCCCGAAGGGATCAACAAAGACCATGGAAGGACTTTGACCCCATACCTACAACGTATACTCAGGTTCTACCCTACTTGATTAAGAAGGGGTTGGTAGAGATTAAACCTCTAGCACCTCCGCCAACTTCTCCTCCTCGTGGTTGCGACACTAATACTAGATGCGACTTTCATGTTGGCTCGCCAGGGAATACTTCCAAGAAGTGTTTGGCACTCAATTTAAAAGTTCAAGACTTATTGGATCATAAGATTATCTCTTTTGCTCCAAAAGGTCCAGATGTGAAGGGAAATCCAATGCCATGGTATAACGATCCAACCATCAATGCTATTTAGGGTTTAGAAGATACCATCTTAATCCAGAGGGTAGATCAAGTAAAGAACCTTATATCAAAGATATGGAAAAATATGTCAAAATTTATCAAGGGTAGAGATACACAAGGCTGGGGCAAGCTGTTGGAGATACCTGAGAAGAAGGATCGGCTCAGGCTGGGTTATAAACCAGCTAATGACGGATTTCAGAAGACCAACCAGAAGAAGCTTTGTACACTTCAAAAGACTTTCCATAGTACAAGATATAAGGGTGAAGATCAGGTGGCTTTGGTTGAAGGAGATGAGGGGATACCCAACTTGGTGTGTCACTGCTCACCAAATACAACTCTCAATAATTGGAAGGCCATCGAGATTCCAGAGATGATTTTCAGTTCGAAGTAATTTACGATTTTTTTAATAATAATAAGTCTTTTGTTATGCCCAAGGCAAACAAACAAGCTTTATAGGCCCTTTTTTTTTCAATAACTTATCCATGAATAAAATTGCATTTTTATTTTCAATTAAGACCTCTTTCCTTTCATTTCCAATTTTTCAAAAATGGCAATATCTTTTCATACACTCTCATCCCTTTCAAAATACAATAATAAACAAAAATATTCCTCATGCAGATTAATGAATGAACCTATTGAAAGTGACACTGCTATAATCTCTTACAACTTAGAATTCTCAATTAACCAAGCAGAAGAAGGTGATGAGGACGATTGTGAACTGTCTGGAGAGTTAGCCAGACTGTTGAAGCAAGTGGATATGATCAATCTGGGGACTGAAGAAAACAAGAAAGAGGTTAAGGTTGGTGCTTCCTTATAGGATAATATCAAGAAAATGTTGATTGAGATCCTACATGAATACACATATGTGTTTGTTTGGTCATACCAAGATATGCCAGGACTAGACACAAACATATTTGTACACGAGCTACTGCTCAAACTAGAATGCCTGTCAGTTAAGCAAAAACTGAGGAGAACTAGACTAGACATGTCTCTCAAGATCAGGGATGAGGTCAGAAAACAACTTGACGCAGGGTTCTTAGCCATTGCAAAATATCAAGAATGGGTGGCTAACATTGTGCCAATTTCGAAGAAAGACGACAAGGTCAAAATGTGTGTGGATTATCGGGATTTAAATAAAGCAAGTCCTAAAGACGACTTTCCACTACCACACATCTATGTACTAGTAGATAACACCACTCAGTTCTTAGTCTTCTCATTCATGAATGCATTCTCCTGTTATTAGCAGATAAAGATGGATCCCGTAGACATGGAAAAAACCACGTTTATCACTCCGTGAGGCACCTTCTGTTATAAGGTAATGCCTTTTGGGTTGAAAAATGTTGGGGCAACATAACAAAGTGAAATGGTGACTTATTCCATGATATGATCCATAAAGAAATAGAGGTCTACGTCGACGACATGATTGCCAAATCACAAACTGAAGAGGATCACATAGTCAACCTACGAAAGTTGTTTGATTGTCTAAGGAAGTTCAAGTTACGTCTAAATCCTGCAAAGTGCACTTTTGGGGTCATATCAGGAAAGTTATTGGGGTTCATAGTCAGCCAGAGGGAAATTGAAGTCGGTACTAACAAAGTAAAAGTCATCCAAGAGATGCCATATCCAATAACAAAAAAAGAGGTTTGTGGATTCCTAGGGATATTAAATTACATTGCCATGTTTATCTCACATCTTACAGCCACATGTAAACCAATCTTCAAGTTTCTCAGGAAAAATCAAGCCATCGAGTGGAATGAATATTATCAAAGGGCCTTTGATAAAATAAAGGAATATTTGCAAAAGCCACCTATCTTGGTGCCACCAGTTCCAGGAAGACCACTTATAATGTACCTAATTATGCTTGGGAATTCTATGGGTTATGTACTGGGGCAACAAGATGAGACCAGAATAAAGGAGCACGCAACCTATTAACTAAGCAAGAAATTTACTGATTGTGAATCCTGATATTTGCTCTTGGAGAAAACTTGTTGTGCTCTGGTCTTGGCTACCCGACGTCTCAGACAATACATGTTATGTCATACTACTCTACTAATATCCAGAATGGACCATATCAAGTATATCTTCGAGAAACCTGTCTTAACCGGAAGAATAGCATGATGGCAGATGCTACTAATAGAGTACGACATCCAGTATATCACACAAAAAGCTATAAAAGGGAGTGTGCTAGTGGATCATCTCACGCATCAATCGACATAATATTATCAACCTATACAGTTTGACTTCCCTGACAAAGATATTATGGAAATAAGGGATTGTGAGACCCCAGGTCCCTATGAGGGACCCGAACCAGGATCACGATAGAAACTGGTGTTCAATGGTGCTTGAAACGCAACCGGACATGGAATTGGAGCTATCATAACTTCCCCAATAGGGTACCATATCCATTCACGGCTAGGTTATATTTTATTTGTACTAATAACATGGCAGAATACGAGACATGTATCTTAGGGATTGATGAAGCCATTGACCTGAGAATCAATATCCTAGAAGTATATGGAGACTTAGCTCTCGTCATTAATCAAATCAAGGGAGAATGGGGGACCCATAATGTGAAGCTAATCTGGTATCGATACCACGTCTGAAAGATGATCACCTACTTTGATGATATTACCTTCCACTACATTCCCCGGGAGGAGAATCAACTAGCAAACGCCTTGGCGACTTTGTCATCCATGTTTAAGGTTAAGTGGTACAACGAAGCACCGACTATAAGAATTTACTATTTGGATGAACTTTCCTATTCCATGGCCATAGAGGTATAAGTTGATAATAAATCATGGTTTTATAACATTAAAAAATTCTTTCAGAAATAGGATTATTTTGCAAATGCCTCAAGTGGGGATAAGAAGACACTCAGAAGATTGGCCTCCCAATTTTTTCTCAATGGGGATGTACTTTACAAAAGGAATCGTGACATGGTTTTAATCAGATGTTTGGATGGGTACGAAGCTGACATGGTCATCAAGGAGATTCATGAGGGATCCTTTGGTACTCACGCCAATGGACATTCCATGGCTAAGAAAATTCTCAGAGTGGGATATTACTGAATGACTATGGAAACCTATTGTTTCAAGTATGTCAAGAAGTGTCACAAGTACTAGATTTATGCAGACAAAGTATACGTGCCACCTACCCTCTTGAATGTCCTGACTGCACCATGGTCTTTCTCTATGTGGGGGTATAGACATAATCGGGATGATCGAGCCAAAAGCTGCAAATAGACACCGGTTAATTCTGGTTGCTATTGATTATTTCACTAAATGGGTAGAAGCTGCTTCCTACACCAACGTGACAAAATAAGTAATTGCGCGCTTCATAAAAAAGGAGATCGTTTGTCGCTATGGGGTTCCTAACAAAATTATCATGGATAATGTGTTGAATCTAAACAACAAAGTGATGGATGAGTTTGTTGGTTCTATGTGTTGGCAGCAATTTTGGTAAAACCTAGAATGTTCACAAGTTGTCACAAGTGTAGTCTTGACATAAGATAATTTGTACCTGCAGGATGTTTAAAATGTGAATGTGCAGGATTTTTACTGAGATGTCAGACCCGATGTCATGACATCTGTATACAGAACATTCAGTCTGAATGTTATGTATTATGTGATTGCGTTTTTAATGCTAATCTATGTATGATTAATGAGATGATTGAACGCGCTATCAATCAATAATTACAACTAGATTGGCTTATTTTCAAAAGAGATATAATCAACTATCATGAGAAGATATGAATGGAAAATAGTTTTTGGGTTTTATGATGTCCAAGCCCAGCCAAATGCTTCTATATAAAGGACATGGAAAACCTGGTTTTATACACAAGAAATAACAAACGAAATATTGAAAGAGAATAAGGGTTTCAGTCTTGTGTGGTCGTGTGTATTGTAAGCCATTCATTCATCCATAGATGATTGAATTGGACTGATTTTTGAGTTGTAATTTGTCCACTCTAAGCTTTGAAGCATGAGTGTGTGTTTACTTGATTAAAGCTTTTAACCAAGATCAAGTATGTGTCTTTGAAGAGTGTCTTCTTTTCTTTGTAATTCTTGTTTTATATCACCGATGTGATTGAGGGGGAGTGAGTAGGATCTCATATCTAAGAGTTCTTAGGTAGAAGTCACACGGGTAGAGATTAGGTGAAAAGACTGTAACTTGAAATTGTTTACTGAGAGTCTTTGAACTGATTCTGTTTAGTGGATTTCCTTCCTGGCTTGGTAGCCCCCAAACGTAGGTGAGTTTGCATCGAACTGGGTTAACAATTTCTTGTGTCTCTTGCATTACTGTTCTTTATCTTTTATCCTGTTTGTATTGTTCAGATATTAGTGTCGTGACATTACCTTCGACATCTAATATCTGATACCAGAATTTCAATTGGTATCAGAGCAGGCATCCTGCTCTAGTTCTGGGTGAGATCTAGGGACATTACTTTCTGGTACTATGGATAGAGGCGGAGGATCTGTTCACAGACCACCTATTCTGGATGGATCCAACTATGACTAATGGAAACCTCGAATGGTAGCCTTTCTAAAATCTTTGGATAATAAGGCTTGGAAGACTGTTTTAACAGCCTGGGAACATCCAGTTATTACTAAGGATGGAGAGGCTACAATTGGTAAGAAGGCTGAGGAACAGTGAACAAAGAAGGAAGATGGATCCCAAAAGTGATGAAGGAATATTTATGGGCTACTCAACAAATAGCAGAGCATATAGAGTCTTTAATTCCAGAACAAAAGTAATGATGGAATCTATCAATGTTGTGGTTGATGATCAACAGACTGATGTCACAGACGATGTTGAGACATCTCTAAATGATGCCTCAGCTGATCTACCAGGAAAAAATAATGAGAGTGAACCTTCTCAAGCTGAACCTGAAGCTGACAAAATCAACAAGGGACCCTCCATCAGAATTCAGAAGGATCATCCTAAAGATCTCATTACAGGTGACCCAAATAAAGGGGTCACAACTAGATCAAGGGAAGTGATCTCACATGGGTGTTTTGTGTCCAAGATTGAGCCTAGGAATGTCAAGGAAGCCTTGACTGATGAGTTCTGGATCAATTCCATGCAGGAAGAGTTAGGCCAATTCAAAAGAAATGAAGTATGGGAACTGGTTCCAAGACCTGAAGGAATAAATGTCATTGGAACAAAGTGGGTGTACAAGAATAAATCTGATGAACAAGGGGTGGTTACTAAAAAAAGCAAGATTAGTAGCACAAGGATACACTCAAGTTGAAGGAGTTGACTTTGATGAAATATTTGCCCCTGTAGCTCGCCTTGAGTCCATTAGACTATTGGTTGGAGTGGCATGTATTCTGAAGTTTAAACTGTTCCAAATGGATGTAAAAAGTGCCTTCTGGAATGGCTACTTAAATGAGGAAGTATATGTTGAACAACCTAAAGGATTCACAGATCCAAATCTTCCAAAGCATGTGTACAAGTTGAGGAAAGCCCTCTATGGTTTGAAACAAGCTCCTAGGGATTGGTATGATAGACTCACAGTGTTCCTCACTAACAATGGATACAGGAAGAGAGGTATTGACAAGACCCTATTTGTTAAGAATGAAGGAGGAAAACTCATGGTGGCTCAAATATATGTGGATGATATTGTGTTTGGTGGGATGTCAAATCTGATGGTCGAACATTTTGTTAAACAAATGCAGTCTGAATTTGAGATGAGCCTTGTTGGAAAGCTGGCCTATTTTCTTAGGCTACAAGTCAAGCAGATGGAAGATTCTATCTTTCTATCTAAAAGCAAATATGCCAAAAACATTGTTAAGAAGTTTGGCATGGAGAATGCAAGTCATAAAAGGACACCTGCCCCTACACATCTGAAAGTCTCCAAAGATGAAAATGGTGTTAGTGTAGATCAAAGTCTATACAGAAGCATGATAGGAAGTCTGTTATATCTCACAGCAAGCAGACCTAACATTGCTTTTGCTGTAGGTGTTTGTGCTAGATATCAAGCTGAACCAAAAGTCAGTCACATAAACCAAGTGAAGAGGATACTGAAATGTGTCAATGGCACCAGTGACTATGGGATGTTGTATACTCATGGTTCTGGATCTATGCTGACTGGATAATGTGATGCTGATTGGGCTGGAAGTGTTGATGATATGAAAAGCACATCAGGAGGATGTTTCTTCTTGTGGAATAACTTAATATCATGGTTTAGTAAGAAACAAAATTGTGTGTCCCTTTCCACTGCTGAAGCTGAATACATAGCAGCTGGAAGTAGTTGTTCTCAACCAGTTTGGATGAAACAGATGCTGACTGAAAACAATGTCACGCAAGATGTCATGACATTGTACTGTGACAACCTGAGTGCTATAAATATTTCTAAGAATCCTATTCAGCACAGCAGGATAAAACACATTGATATTCGTAATCACTTTATTAGAGAACTGGTGGAAGAGAAAATCATAGCCCTGGAGCATGTTACTACTGAAATGCAATTAGCTGACATATTTACAAAGGCTTTGGATGCTAATCAATTTGAATGTTTAAGAGGGAAATTAGGGATTTGTATCCATGAGAATTTATAGCAATTAATTTGGAGTGGAAAAGGTAATAAAAATATTGTCTGCCCACTTAAAAGAAAGTGCCCCATTTATGGTAAATCATTACCTAGTATTGGAACTACCATCTATAGCATTTTCACACGCAACCTCAGCTCAACCACTTCCATCTTCCTCAAACTTCATCGACCATCTCTGCTAGGGCAAAAAAAATTCTTTCACAAGCTCAACAAGATGTCACAACATCCTTCATCTTCTGGTTCTAAAAACACCAAACTTGCGCACAAAGCTAGAACACCCTCTATGGACTTTCTTCATGAGGACATTTTGGAAGTGATTCCCCTATGAGTCATCCCAGGCAATGCTCCTGGTCCATCCTCCACTGCTGGACATACTCAAGGTAACAATTCTGATAACACTACCTCTAAAGATGACATGCATCATACAGATCGTGTCATTAGAAATCTTGTCACGAGAATCCTAAATGAAGGACACTCTGTAAAGGGAGTGTCTACTCCTCTGTCTAGAAGGGACCCTTCTCCTGAGGTTGAACCTCACAATGAGAAAGATGATGATTCATCTAGGTCTGAGAAAGATATTGCTGCAGAAGGACTGTGTTCTTTAGGGCAAACCGGGCCTTGTAAGAAATCTGTAGATGCTTCTCAGTGTAAGAAGCATGACTTTGTTGAGAAGGTGATTGACTTGGAAGAAGAAAGCTCAGATGATGAAGATGACAACTTGCTTCATCACTTGAAGCCAAGTGCTGCAAAGAGAATGAAGACCAGAAAGGGGAGGTCTGTGGCTGAGATGATGACAGCCAAAACTGGTAAGAAGGCTACTGCTGCAGGCCCTTCAAAGTCTTGGAGTAAAGTGGAGGTAAAGAAGAGAAATGTAAGAGAAAGTTCTGATTCAGAGGAAGATGTTGAAGATGATGTCCCAAACATTTCTCCTGTCAAAAGGTCAAATGTTAGAAAATCTCCTGCAAAGGTTGCTGCTGTGCACCTGGATAACATTTCATTCCATCTTGAAGATGGTGAAACCAAGTGGAAATTTGTAACCCAAAGGAGAGTGGCTGTGGAAAGAGAACTGGGAAGGATGTTGTGGAAGTTAAGGAGGTCATGAACCTGATTAAGTCTGTTGGTTTACTGAAAACAGTTAGTGGGTTATCTCAATGTTTTGAAGGTCTTATTAAAGAGTTTGTGGTGAACATCCCTGAGGACATTGCTGACAAGAACAACAAAGAGTTTTGTAAGGTGTTTTTTAGAGGAAAGTGTGTGAAGTTTTCTCCAACTGTGATCAATAAGTTCCTAGGAAGAGGAACAGAAGGTGCTTTTGAACTAGAGGCCACAGACAATGAAGTATGTAGGAAAATAACTGCTGGACAGGTCAAGGAGTGGCCAAGCAAAAAGCATCTCTCTGCTGGAAAATTAACTGTAAAATATGCTATCTTGCATAAGATAGGGTCAGCAAACTGGGTACCAATAAATCACATCTCTACGATCTCAAATGCTCTTGGAAGGATCATATTTTCTATTGGAACCAAGCTTAGTTTTGATTATGGAAGGTCATGTTTAAACAAATTGTTAAACATGCTTCCACAAATGCAGTGAAGCTGCCCATAGCTTTTCCCTCAATAATTTGTGGGATAATCCTAAGCCAACAACCTGGAATACTTAACACAAGTGATATCCCTAGTAGAAGAAAACCTCCATTGTCAGTTCATTACAAATTATTTGTAGGCAGTCATGTGAATGACATTGTCATGACATCTACTGTAAAGAAGCCAGCCTCTCAAGGTGGTCTGATTACTGAACTGAAAGAGACCTGTAAGGAGTTGGAGACTGGGCTAAGGGTGGCCAAGGCTAGGAAAGAAGCCTTGGAGGTTATGATAAATAGCTTGGAGCAAGGAGATATGGATAATGTTGGTCAAGCCAAGGAAATAGATGCCCACACCTCAAGTGAGAGGTCTGAATCTCAAGATAAATCAAGTGGCAGTTCTGGATCTGAAGCTGATGAAGATGCTAGCTCCTCTGACTGAGTGGTGGTGAAGATGGTTCCCCTGTTATAATGATGTGATGTTATGGATGGTTGATGTTTGATGTTTGATATTTTTTTGGCAGTCTTGTTTTGATGCCTTGATGTAGTATTATGATTTATCTGGATTTCTTTTTATCTTAGCTTACATGGATGTGTATAATTGTGGTTCTGTAACACCTGACAATATGTTTTAACATTCTATATGTTGTAACATTCTATGTGACATTCTCTGTTGGACTAATAGACATTTATTTTGTATCATTGGTCTCTTTGGTCTATTTTGACTAAAAAGGGGGAGAAGTAGCTAAAGGAGAGCTGCAATTAATATGTGGAGAGTTGCAGTTAATATGTGCTATGAAGTAGCTAGGCTATAAACAGATGACAACTGATGCTGAATAGGATGATGTTTTGTGGAATACAAGTGATGTTGAAGGAGATGTCAGATGGGGTGATGGATGTTATAGGTGTTGTTCAAGGAGATGTCTGTGTTGAACATACTTAGGGGGAGAAGAAGCACATATGTGTTTAATGTGTGTTTACTAGTTGCTATTATAGCTAGTAAATGTGTGGTTTATTACTTCTGCTGCTGCTTAACTGCTGATATGTTTTTTACTATTGTGAACAAATGGACTGATATATGTTTTAGCCAAAATTTTCCAAAGGGGGAGTTTGTTGGTTCTATGTGTTGGCAGCAATTTTGGTAAAACCTAGGATGTTCACAAGTTGTCACAAGTGTTGTCTTGACATAAGATAACTTGTACCTGCAGGATGTTTAAAATGTGAATGTGCAGGATTTTTACTGAGATGTTAGACCCGATGTCATGACATCTGTATACAGAACATTCAGTCTGAATGTTATGTATTATGTGATTGCATTTTTAATGCTAATCTATGTATGATTGATGAGATGATTGAACACGCTATTAATCAGTAATTACAACTAGATTGACTTATTTTCCAAAGAGATATAATCAGCTGTCATGAGAAGATATGAATGGAAAATAGTTTTAGGGTTTTATGATGTCCAAGCCCAGCCAAATGCTTCTATATAAAGGACATGGAAACCTGGTTTTATACACAAGAAATAACGAACGAAATATTGAGAGAGAATAAGCGTTTCAGTCTTGTATGGTTGTGTGTATTGTAAGCCATTCATTCATCCATAGATGATTGAATTGGATTGATTTTTGAGTTGTAATTTGTCCACTCTAAGCTTTGCAGCATGAGTGTGTGTTTACTTGATTAAAGCTTTTAAGCAAGATCAAGTATGTGTCTTTGAAGAGTGTCTTCTTTTCTTTGTAATTCTTGTTTTATATCACTGCTGTGATTGAGGGGGAGTGAGTAGGATCTCATATCTAAGAGTTCTTAGGTAGAAGTCACACGGGTAGAGATTAGGTGAAAAGACTGTAACTTGAAGTTGTTTACTGAGAGTCTTTGAACTGATTCTGTTTAGTGGATTTCCTTCCTGGCTTGGTAGCCCCCAGACGTAGGTGAGTTTGCACCGAACTGGGTTAACAATTGCTTGTGTCTCTTGCATTATTGTTCTTTATCGTTTATCCTGTTTGTATTATTCAGATATTAGTGTCGTGACATTACCTTCGACATCTCATATCTGATACCAAAATTTCAGAGTTATGCGAGAGTTTCAAAATTGAACTCCATAACTCGTCACTCTATCGACCAAATATGAATAAATCAGTAGAAGCGGACAATAAGAATATCAAAAATATCATCCAGAAGATGGTGAAAACCTACCAAGATTGGCATGAGATGCTCTCTTTTGCATTACATGGTTATAAAACTTTAGTCCGCACATCAACTGGAGCAACTCCTTTTTCTCTGGTATATGGTACTGAATTCATACTACTTATCGAATCGAGATCCCCTCTTTAAAAGTCATGATGGAGACTAAATTAGACGAGGAAGAATGGGTACAAACCATGTTCGATCAATTAAACCTCATAGAAGAGAAGCGCATGGCTGCAGTATGTCACGAGCAACAATATCAGCGAAGGCTCAACAAAGCATTCGACATGAAAGTTTGTCCTCAACATTTCGAAGAAGGTGATCTAGTGCTCAAGAGATTTTTAATCATCCATAAAGATCCCCACGGAAAATGGACCTCAAACTAAGAAGGGCCATACATCGTTAAAAAGACCTTCTTTGGCGAAGCCTTAATTCTCACAACCATGGATGCAACGGAGTTACCACGATCTATAAACTCCAACGTGATCAAGAAATAATATGCCTAGAAAAAAGAGGATAAAAACCCCGCTAAGTTGAAAGCCCAGAAAGGGCAACTTAGGCAAATATTGGGGCATCCCAGTGGATTGAAAACTTGGAAAAAGCAATCCAGGTAAAAATTAGGGGCTTATATAATATAAAACTCGATAAGCTGAAAAACCAAAAGGGCGGCTTAGGCAAAAAGGGTATATCATCCTAGTGGACTAACACTCGTAAAGAAAGGTCCATGAAAAAGTTAGGGATATCCAAAAGACATATGACTACAACACTTGTTTCATACTACAATAGGAATTCAGATGGGAGCATTCAATCATCTTTGACAAAAGCAAAGTATTGTGACCTCGAAGACATATGGATAGTAGCATGTGTTGGGTTCAATAGGGACATGAAGAAATCTATTTTTCATTTCCATTTTACCTCTTCTTAAATTTTCGGTAATCTCTCCTTACAAGAACTACTTCTTTATATACTATTACCCATTTACGGGTCAAATCTCAATAAATAAAATTTGTTTTTCGAATCTCCTTCTTTGCTTTTCAATTGATTACAAAGTGTCGATTATTTGTGATTAATGTATTGAAACGTTGGGTATAGTAAAAAAGATTTAAAAAAAAACATGTTTTACTTCAATTTCAAAAATGTCAAAGGGGTCATATTCTTCCAAAATTATCTCTCAAGCAAAACACGGGGTCTATAAATCAACAGTCACAATCTAACCAGCATGAAAGTTTCTACCTTTTCAAAAGCACATTGCATAGTCCCAAAATCAAGAGCATCATGGTCTGTTCGATGGACATGTCAAAGTCTCAAAGGTTGGAGAGTCGGGACATCACGTAAACATCGGTTCCCACAAAGTCATACATTTCATACACATATCATAAAAAAGCATCAACTTAAATGATGCATCATACATAAAAAAAACATACATCAATTCAAAATATGCATACATATGAACATGCATACATAATACATGGCATATGATTTGTGACCACTCTTAGAGGTTCAGTCCCCATCTATACCAATATATTTCCCTCCCCAAGCAGGAAAGCTTATTGGCCTTCCCCAGTAAGTAACACTCTCATAGGCACATTTTCAACACACGACTTCCCCAACAAGCTCATTCGCCGTGAGTCTTCAAATCAATTTATCCAGTAGTAGATCATCCTAAGTGATCATTGTCAACTAGTGAGCAGGTATTCACCTTTCACATCCCCAACTTATCAACCTATCCCTCATATAGGATGAGATTCACTAGAATTTCATCAAGGGGTTGCACCAGAGTTTCACCAAAAGGGCTTCATCCAGAGTGGTCGGGGTATCACTAGAGTCCTATCCAATTCCAATAACGTGATCAGATGATCATATAATCGTATGTAAGTTTCATCTAGAGGGGTTGAAACTAATCATCAGGGATTAATCAATCGGTTCCATCAGATATTTTTCAATAGGTTCCATCAGGGATTTTTTCAAAGGGTTTCATCATCAGGGGTTCCAATAGAAGTTGTATTAAGGGCTTCATCAGGGGTTCTAGCAGGGTTTATCAAACAATGATCGAAGGATCGTCAGAATCCTATATGACATCTATGATCAGAGAAATCGTAGGCAAGTCGATCAATAAGGGTTCTACTAAGGTTCTATCAAAGGTGGGTTAGGATACTAACAGAACATTAAGGGTTGTTCAATCTTTACTAATCCCAGAATCTACTAACTCCGCAGTTAAAATTAGGGTATCTCTTTATATTTAATCATCTTCCACCATGAGGAGATGAAGGCTCACCATCATCATCCTCTCAGTTTGAAGCTAATTAAATAAGGGCATTTGTCGTATCCCAAATTTTGATCACCCTTTTATTTCCTCTTTCAACTAACTTAGGATTTAGATTATTAACATATCCCTAGCCCATACAAGTCATCTAGTCAACTCTAATGACCTAAAAAAATCAAAGGGGAACCTTTTTTAACTTTTTATTCTCTATTAATGGTTCATTTTATTTTATGGCTAGCATTACTATTTTTAGCCATCTAGCAAAGTTGGTTTTAATGTGTTATCACTGTATTCAAATAGTATTATTAGGAAATTTTATTTGTTAATGGTACGTAAATTAATAATCAAATTAGTATTAGGTATTTTATTTAATGTGAGCATTATTTGTTTTATTTAGATATTAATACTTATCAATGTGACCTAGGCTATTAATTATTAGCTAAGTTAAGTAGAATAAATTATTAAATATTATTAAATTATAAACAGGACATCTTTTATTAATATTTAGAATAAATAGTGTATTATAGTTAATATACTAATTGGTTTATTGGATTATTAATATCTTTATTAATATGATTATTAATATTGAATTATTATTAATATTATTAAATTAAGATTAATCATATTTTATATTATAACCATTATGTCTGATTATTGTTTTAAGAGGGGCTTGCAAAATTATTTAAAATTTTACCTACTACTTATATTTTATCTAATATTTGGGATTTATTTTTATTTTATTTTATTATTTGGATTTTTTTTTTGCCATTTAGTTGAATCTTGTCAACTTTTGGACCAGATTGAGAGGTCTCTTTAGAAATCCTAAAAGGTGCGCAAAATCAGAAGTAAAAAGGATCAAAAAATTGAAAAAACTATCATATCAAATCTTTTAATATACACTCAAGTTTGATTTACACACAATAATCGCACAAGATACATCCAACATTCAGAAGCCCTAAAACTATTTTCTAATCAAATCCGAACTCAAATCTCAATTAAAAATCTTCAATCAAATTACAATCAAATCTAAAAATCCTAAAATACATCAAGCTAATTAAAACCCTAAACCTAAAAATAATCTATAAAAAGGCTAAACTAAAATAAAAAAAAAAAAAAAAAGGACCGGAAGGAAAAATCTTGTTGCTATGATTTACCCTAACCCTCTGCCAGAGCTCCTTTATACAAAGGTTGAGCTTTCACCTTAAAACCTTAATCCTCTTAACCTAAACCACCATTCAAACATACCTTGTATAAAATAAAGAGAAGGTTTAGAGGAGAAAGGAGGATGAACCAGATCAGAAAGGAAAGGAAAAGTAAAAGGGGGAAAAGAAATTACCTTTTTGACCAGAGAGATTCTCGTCTTCGTAGGTTGGATTGAAGGAGAATTGCCATCCAAGGCGCAGCGGAAATTAAAAATTTCTCCATTTAGTGATCCTTACGAATGGGCATGATCAGTGATAGAATCATTACCTTTTGTGGCGATTCAAACCTTTGGTGCAAATCTCTTGTAACGATCAAAACCTTGGATACAAATCCACAGAGCGATCACGAACGTTGAACGATGACAACGTCTCTACTCAGTCCACACGAACGGGTTCCTTCAATCTCAGTGCTAGCTGGTACGAATGCAGACTTTGAGTGAGAGAGAGAAACGAAATTCCAAGTCTTCACTTGAGTTGAGTCATAATGCTTCTACCCAAGGGGTTCTATTTATAGAATCACTTGTGTGGGCTTCAAGCTAAAAAGCCCACTTAAGTGTATTTTGACCCATATCTTATAATATGCCCAAAATCACTTAAGTATTTGGTACCTTACCATATTTCATATTCCACTTAAGTGCACCGTACCTTACGGTGTTCCTTAGTTACTCTATCTCTCATCAATCCATCCTTTGTGTGTGACCCTGTAGGTTTTCGCGACGTTGGCAATTATATTAAATCACACATTTAACATAATAAAGAGTGAGCGGTATCTAGCAACACATCACTGCTACCCAAGTCACGAAAATGTCATGTGATCTGACAAGTCCTTCTGTGATAATAATTATGTGTATAATTACCCCTTTGCCCTTATGTCTATATTGAACACAAGGTATAGACTGTGCCATCCTTGTCCAGTTCAATATTGGGTCCATAGACATTTATCCTGTTACGCAGGATGGGCAAAATCCATCTAGGTCACTCATGTCCCTCAGCATGCTTCGTGGAGTATCCATCAACTGTCTTTATGGTTATCCAGTTACGGACAACGTTGGATCAGCAATAAAGCACTCGACTCTACATCTAGGATCCATAGTGGTTTCAGTTTGAAGAGTGGTATACACCATTATCACCATGAGAATAACATATGACAGTTAGCATAACTTTCTATTTAGTATTCTCATAGCGGATCAATCCGGTATAAATATTACTCTTAATATTCATACCTATGTTTAAGACTTGATAACTCTTTATCCATGATCCATGAGATGTGATCATCAGTCTACAAACATAATAATCTTAATGCTTTAATGTTATCCCACTTCACAATAAATCTCGACTACGGATACTTTAAGAATATTGTCCTTATGTTTAATGTGATCTCATGATTAAGTCATACTTGATACATTAAACGGACTAGCTATTCTAGGGACTTTATTAATCAAACATAATAAAGAAAAAGCCTTTTATTAATTAATAAATAATTCGATACAAGTACCAAAAGTATTGGCCTCTAGGGCTTACACCAACAATCTCCCATTAGAACTAGAGCCAATCAGGCATAACCCTAATGCCCATTGATCTAGTATGGCCATCATGCTTCTGCTGCGCAAGAGGCTTTGTTAGTGGGTCAGCAATATTGTCAAGTGTTGGTATTCTACATATTTTGACATCTCCTCTATCTATTATCACTCGTATGAGGTGATAATGCCTAAGTATCTGTTTGGATCGTTGGTGAGATCTAGGCTCCTTAGCTTGTGCGATAGCACCATTGTTATCATAATAGAGACCAATGGGATCCACAATGCCAGAAACTATGCTAAGTTCACTAAGGAACTTTTGATCCAAACAACTTCCTTTGCTGCACTTGAGGCAGCAATATACTCGGCCTCGGTTGTAGAATCAGCATTTGTATCTTGCTTTGAACTTTTCTAGCTCACAGTGCCACCATTTAAGCAAAACACATAACCATTGGAACCATTCATATTAAAGCGTCTCAACACTTTTTCTATGTACTCTGACTTAGGCAAAGCATTTTGTGATCTATCTCTATAGATTCTGATTCCTAATATATAGGCTGCTTCACCTAGGTCCTTCATAGAAAAGCATTTCCCCAACCAAGACTTTACTTATTGCAGGGTAGGGATATCGTTTCCAATGAGTAATATGTCATCTACATATAATACCAGGAAAATGATCATGCTCCCACTAACCTTCTTGTAGACACATGGCTCATGTTCGTACTTGATCCATGAGTAATACATCACCTTGATTAGTTATGAGATATCAATATCTCTCAGGTAGGTGACGTATCCTGCTTGATCTACGCTGGTCTTGTTCTACTTGAGCAGGTTGCTCTTTACACAACTATTTGTGTTTCCTGCTCTAATTCCTCCATAGGTGTATCGATGCTTTGTGATTCTTGAATTTCTTCAAGCTCTACTTTCCTCCCACTGATTCCTTTGGAAATAAAATCCTTTTCTAGGAAAACTCCAGTTCGAGAGACAAACACTTTGCCCTCAGAAGGATTGTAGAAGTGATACCCTCTTGTTTCTTTAGGATACCCTACAAATAAGCATTTGTCAGATTTGGGCTCAAGCTTATTTGAAATTTGTCATTTCACATAAACTTCGCAACCCCAAATCTTCATGTAAGACATATGTGGTTTCTTACCACTCCATATCTCATATGGTATCTTCTCAACCTTTTTGGATGGAACACGGTTAAGTGTGTAAGCTGCTGACAATAGTGCATGTCCCCAAAAGGAGTTTGGAAGATCGGCGTGACTCATCATGGATCGGACCATGTCTAACAGGGTTCGATTTCTTCTCTCAGATACACCATTCCATTGGGGTGTTCCAGGAGGAGTAAGTTGGGATAGGATCCCACACTCTTTCAGATGGTCATCAAACTCTAGGCTTAAATACTCACCACCTCGATCTGATCGAAGAGTTCTAATATTCTTACCTAGTTGGTTTTGTACTTCATTCTTGAATTTCTTGAATTTTTCAAAGGACTCTGGTTTGTGTTTCATTAAATACACATAACCATATCTACTGAAATCATCAGTAAATGTGATGAAGTACTGAAAACCTCCTCTGGCTGGTATGTTCAGTGGTCCACATACATCAGTATGTATGAGGGCCAAAAGATCATTAGCTCTTTCACCTTTTCCTGTGAATGGAGACTTTGTCATCTTTCCAATTAAATAAGATCTGCATGTCTCATATGATTCATAATCAAAAGAGTCTAAGATTCCATCTTTATGGAGTTTGGAAATGCGTTTCTCATTTATGTGGCCTAATCGACAATGCCAAAGGTAAGTTGGATTTAACTCATTAGGTTTCATCCTTTTAGTATTAATGTTATAAATAGGCATTTCAAGATCAAGGACATATAATCCATTGTTCATTTGTGCAGTAGCATAGAATACTTCATTCAAATAAATTGAGCAACAATTGTTCTTTATTGTAAATGAAAAACCAAACTTGTCCAAACAAGAAACGGAATTAATATTCCTGCTAATTGCAGGTACATAATAACAGTTCTCTAACTGAATTATTAAACCACTAGGTAAAGTCAATACATAAGTTCCTACGGCTAAGGCAACAACCTTTGCTCCATTGCCAATTCGTAGGTCGACTTCACCTTTTGCCAAATCTCTACTCCTTTTTAGTCCCTGCACATTAGTACAAATGTGAGAACCGCATCCAGTATCTAATACCCATGATGCAGAAGTAGATAAATTAATTTCAATAACAAAAATACCTGAAGTTGAAGTCTCTACTCCTTTTTTCTTATCTATCAGGTACTTTTGGCAGTTTCTCATCCAGTGTCCGGTCTTACCGCAATGGAAGCAGGTGCCTTCTTTTGCTATGCCTCCACTAAGCTTTAAAGCAGCAACAGTGGGTTTGGGTTTGGCAACTTCCTTGCCTTTCCCTTTATCACCCTGCTTAGTGGGTCTTTTGTTTTGTCTCTTTCCATTTCCGATCATCAGAATGGACTTCCCTTTTGACTTCAGATTCTGTTTGGCAGTTCTTAACATGGCGAGCAGTTCAGGAAGAGATTTGTCCATTTCATTCATATTGAAATTTAGGACAAATTTACTGAATCTATCTGGCAACGATTGCAAGATCAAGTCAGTCGCAAGTTCCTTTTCGAGGGGAAAACCCAATCTCTCAAGGTTTTCCACATACCCAATCATCTTGAGCACATGGGGACCTACAAGGGCTCCCTCAGCTAACTTGCCTTGAAAAAGGGCTTTTGAAACTTCAAACCTCTCATGCCTTGCTTGCTCTTGATAGAGCATCTTCAGGTGTTCGATCATATCGAACGCTGACATGTTCTCATGTTGCTTTTGCAATTCTGAGTTCATGGTAGCTAGCATGAGACAAGCAGTTTCATTGGTATCATCGACATGCTTCTTATAAGCATCTCTTTCTGCCTTAGGTACAGAACTAGGAGGTTCCTCTTCAGGAACAGGTGTCTCCAAGACATACAGCTTTTTATCATGTTTGAGGACAATCCTCAGGTTTCGGTGCCAATCCAAAAAATTTATCCCAGACAATTTTTCCTTATCAAGGATTGATCGCAAAATGTTGTTAGAGGTGTTTGCTGTCATGGTAATCTACATAAGAATTAATGAAAATATAAGTATCATTGACATATTTATTAGGCCTTTAATCAAATATGCTCCCACTATTTTACTCAAAACAAATGACCCTCATCATTTGATTCGGAAAATCCCGTTGGAAGATTTTCTAGTGGGTCGAGATCCATATTTCACTTCGTTCTAAGTCCGCGTAGGCGGATTACACAAAACTAGGTTATTTAGGTAGGAACTCCTTCCAGTTGTATCTCATACAACTCTCGAAAATTTCAGTTGGGTGAATAACTCCTTATTCCAATCCATCATATGGATCATTCCCAACTCTTGCTTCTAAACATATATAATATTATTATAATTAAGTTTGACCCATCGTTTTAGCAGTTGGATATTACAATTATCCCATCGCACCTTACCAATATAGAAAATGCACCTCGCGTAGGCGAAACCTACATTGTCCGATACTAGTCTTGATGAGTGCTAAAACTTGGAAAGAAAACAAATATAATATTATTATAATTTGTTTAGTTAAGTTTGACCCATTGCTTTAATAGTTGGATATTACAATTATCCCATCGCACCTTACTAATATAGAACATGCACCTCGCGTAGGTGAAACCTACATTATCCGATACTAGTCTTGATGAGTGTTAAAACTTGGAAAGCATAAACTTAATATTTAATTTGAGGGAATTGCAATTTTTCTGATCTCACCGGCTTATTTATCATATAAATCGCCTCTCACATGCATCAACATACATTCACATGCATCAACATACATACATACATAATGAAACAGTTATGGGCCCTAGCGCAATTGTTCTCCCAAACCAATGAGAGAACCTAAGCTAACCTAACAACGATCTAAGCTTCTCAAAGCAAGATCTTCAAGGTTGTCCTCCTTTGGCACTGACTTCTTTGCTTTCTTCATATCATTACATTACATAAAAGAAACTCGTTTTACATACGAGGGAGTGAGATGAGAAAAGAAGTTACATTGAGAGATTAAAAGAGAGGCACGACACACAGGTCATATTTTAAAAACCAAAACAAAATAAAGGAAAACTAAGGCCATAACCGATCACCACAAGACAATAATAAACACATTATTATTATTATCAATTTTAATTCTTTTAATTAATTAAAACCAAATTAAATTTCGACGACCGATCACACTACGCAGAGTTAGCCGGGGGTCCGCTGCCCGGTCTGCGGGAACGGGTGTTCCGCTGCCTGTTCAGCGGACGGGGGTCAATGGGGCAGCGCCCCTTGCGGGGTTGAAGGGGAAGCGCCCCTGGCCGAAATTTTTAATGAACAATTCATTTAAAATCGACGTCGCTTTTCGCATCAACACTTGATACTTTTAAAGCACTGAGTTAGCCGAACGGGTGAACTTTGCCTTGCGTTAACCGGTTAACCATATGCGTTAACCGGTTAACACTGTTCGAAATCTGTTCAAAATTGTTTTCTGCCTTGCGTTAACCGGTTAACCAAATGCGTTAACCGATTAATACTGTTTGAAAATCTCTTAGAAAACTGTATTCCGTCTTGCGTTAACCGGTTAACCAAATGCGTTAACCGGTTAACACTGTTTGAAAACCTTAAATTTTTTTTTCGTATTGCATTAACCGGTTAACCATATGCGTTAACCGATTAACACTGTTCCAAAAAGTGTTTAGAAAGCACAACTCTTGTGCAATCATAACCCCAGTCGCATAACTCTCTGACAACACAACCCTTATGCCGTCACTAACCCTGATGCACCAATTTCAGACCGTCAAACACATCTCGATTGTTAATTCAGTATGATTGATCAACACGTCATTGCTTCACCATACTAATGTCGGATCAAGAAGCAAACGACCATTGATCGCTCAAAGGAAAACAATCATTGAGTGTTTGAATGAACGAAACGAGAACACTATATCATATATAATGTATTTTGCATCAGGATTACATATATCATATATATATAACTTGATCGATCTCAATTTAATCTTTGATTCATTCTGTCTTTAATCATATTAATACAGAACAAAAATAGTTATCAGATTCATGGTTTCGTAAGTGGCTCTGATACCACTGTAGGAGAATTGCCATCCAAGGCGCAGCGGAATTTAAAAATTTCTCCATTTAGTGATCCTTACGAATGGGCATGATCAGTGATATAATCATTACCTTTTGTGGCGATTCAAACCTTTGGTGCAAATCTCTTGTAACGATCAAAACCTTGGATACAAATCCACGGAGCGATCACGAACGTTGAACGATGACAACGTCTCTACTCAGTCCACACGAACGGGTTCCTTCAATCTCAGTGCTAGCTGGTATGAATGAAGGCTTTGAGTGAGAGAGAGAAACGAAATTCCAAGTCTTCACTTGAGTTGAGTCACAATGCTTCTACCCAAGAGGTTCTATTTATAGAACCACTTGTGTGGGCTTCAAGCTAAAAATCCCACTTAAGTGTATTTTGGCCCATATCTTATAATATGCCCAAAATCACTTAAGTATTTGGTACCTTACCATATTTCATATTCCACTTAAGTGCACCGTACCTTACGGTGTTCCTTAGTTACTCTATCTCTCATCAATTCGTCCTTTGTGTGTGACCCTGTAGGTTTTCGCGACGTTGACAATTATATTAAATCACGCATTTAACATAATAAACAGTGAGCGGTATCTAGCAACACATCACTGCTACCCAAGTCACGAAAATGTCATGTGATCTGACAAGTCCTTCTGTGATAATAGTTATGTGTATAATTACCCCTTTGCCCTTATGTCTATATTGAACACAAGGTATAGACCGTGTCATCCTTATCCAGTTCAATATTGGGCCCATAGACATTTATCCTATTATGCAGGATGGGCAAATTCCATCTAAGTCACTCATGTCCCTCAGCATGCTTCGTGGAGTACCCATCAACTGTCTTTATGGTTATCCAGTTACGGACAACGTTGGATCAGCAATAAAGCACTCGACTCTACATCTAGGATCCATAGTGGTTTCAGGTCGAAGAGTGGTATACACCATTATCACCATGAGAATAACTTATGACACTTTGCATAACTTTCTATATAGTATTCTCATAGCGGGTCAATCCGGTATAAATATTACTCTTAATATTCATACCTATGTTTAAGACTTGATAACTCTTTATCCATGATCCATGAGATGTGATCATCAGTCTACAAACATAATAGACATTTATTCTATTAAAAGGGAAACATAATATTCTAGGGACTTTATTAATCAAACATAATAAAGAAAAAGCCTTTTATTAATAAATAATTCGATACAAGTACCAAAAGTATTGGCCTCTAGGGCTTACACCAACACGGATTTCATACCCCTTTATGAATTGCTCATAATTGTTATCTTGTGTATGCATTTGGATCTCTGTTCAACTCTATTTGTAGTTGACTTTAGATATAGGGGTGTGTTTGTTTGATCTGCGTTAAGGGTTTAGTTTGTGTAGGGAAGGGTTAAATCTGGGATTTAGGGTTAATAAGGGTTCGATTCGGGTAGGTTTAGGATTTTATTTTCTGGAAAAGTGAGGGTTAGGGATCTTTGTTGTAGTGGTAGGGTTCTTCTTGGTTTAGGATAGGGTTTATCTGAACCCAGATAGAGTTCATCACTTGGGTTGAGGTTCAAGGGGATTGGGTTTAGGGTTCGTAAGGTTTGAAGAGATATGGGGATTTTTGGATGAATATATGAAGATTCCGGTTGAAGCTCAACCAGAATATGTTGAGGGCGGTTTTTTTAGGGGTGGTGGAAGAAGGAGAAGGGTGTTTGGGGCAAATAAAAGAGAATTGAGAGCAAGAGAGAGAGGGAGAGGGTAAGAAAGAGAAAGAAGGATGGGAAATGAGAGGGATATAAGAGAGACTGAGTTCAAATACTCCATTTGTAACTCCTCGGATGCACGCCAAGTGGCTTTCCCCCGCGCCTCTAGATCAGTTGACTATCCCAATCAACTGATATTTCCCTACACGCAATTGAACCGTATACCCTCAGTTGACCCTACATCACAATTGTCCCTTGTGCATACTCTGACTAGTAATCTTAATCACTAGATGAGATCTTACGCTGCAAGATCCGTTGGATTATGATCAGACGATCGAGAGAGAGTCAATCATTAACTATCTCTTAGTGGACCCCCTCTGCCATCGTGGGCTCAGAGATACAAATAGGCTTAACCCATTGCTATCAACACATCCCTACCAATGACCCATTTGCTATCTTAGTTCAACTTACACCCCGTCTCTTTATTTATATTTATTGTTTTAGTAAGATAATTTAATGCATGATTATGATTATAATCTAATTAATTGATTAAGTTAATTAAATTAGGATAATAAATTTTTAATAAATATTTTATAATAATTATTAATTAGGGTATAATTCGAGTTAATTAACATATTTAGGGATTAATTTAATAATTGGATCAATAAAAATAATTAAATAATTATCTAGAGAATCATAATTAGCATGGAATAAATATACAAGTATGATTAGGGATTTAAATTAGAGCTAGGATTAATTAGCCATAATGAAATTAGTAATTAATTTTTAAGGATTAAATATTTCCCTTTTAATGTAAATAATAAAAAAGGCAGAACAAAAAATAATTAGGGGATATAATTTAGGGATTAGGGTTAATCTATGGGTTAACTTTGGGATAATTTTGAGATAGATATAGGGATAAATTTCTAGGGTTTTAAGAATAAAAAATCAGGGATAAGGGATAAGGTACTTTGTTTATAAATAACCTTTTTAATATTCAATATATATATATATATATATATATATATATATATATATATATATATATATATATATATAATATATATATATATATATATATATATATATATATATATATATATATATATATATATATATATATATATATATATATATATATATATATATTCATAAATAAATTAAGTAGTATATATTTTTTTATAGTTTTTTTTGTAATCAATAATGAAGATAATCATGAGATAAATCTCTTGGGAAGTTTTAGGGTTTTAGGGATAGGGATAAGGGATAAGGGATATGTCATTAACATTTTAATATTTTTATTAATTAAATATATAATATCATTATTAATTTATTTTCTTAAATAAGGGATAAAAATCAAGGATAAGGGTTATGTCTAATATTCAAATATAATCACTAATTTATTTTCTTAAATAAATTAAATATTATGTTTTTGCAAAACGATTAAGGGAAAAAATTAAATTCATCACACTTCAAACTGTAGGCCCTCTATCTTGGTGTATTGAGCCATTTTCTTAAAATCAATCACTTCTCTGCCCCTGAAGCGTGGGAGATTTCAAGGGATAAAAACAATCAACAACCAACTTTTTTATACAAGAACTACGATACTCTGATATCTCGCCTAATGCGAAGGTACATAGACATAGAGTTTGCGAGTACAACAATAAAAAAAAAATTTGGTCTCCCGTCTGTTTTAATTAAAATATTTCTCTATAAACATAAAAAATAATTAACAATTAATCGACAATCAATCAAACATTTTGTAAACACACACTAACCCTAGAATTGAAGGAGGGTCTCATTGAGTACAATGGAGGTAAGGGGTGCCTAGTACCTTCTCCTTACTTAACCGACTTCCAAATCTAGCATCTCACCCTTAGTTTATAGATTAACTTTGAGATAATTTTGGGATAGTTTTGAGGATAAATTTCTAGGGTTTTAGGAATAAAAATTCAAGGTTAAGGGATAGGGTAATTGGTTTATAAATAATCTTTTTAATATTTAATATATATAATATTTATTTTCATAAATAAATTAAGTATTATATATATCATGGGATAAATATCTAGGGAAGTTTTAGGGTTTTAGGGATAAAATCAAGGATAAGGGATATGCCATTAACCTTTTAATATTTTTATTAAATTAATATATAAAATCATTATTAATTTATTTTCTTAAATAAGGGATAAAAATGGGGGATAAAATCAGGGATAAATATTATGTTTAATATTCAAGTATAATCACTATTTTTTTCTTAAATAAGTGAAATATTATATTTTTGCAAAAGGATTAAGGGATAAAATCAAATTTAACACACTTCAAACTGTAAGCCCTCTACTATGATGTATTGATGCATTTTCTTAAAATCAATCACTTCTCTTCCCCTAATGCATAGTAATTTTCAATGGATAAAAACAATCAATAAATAACTTTTTTATACAAGAACTACGACACTCTGATCTCTCACTTAATGCGAAGGTATGTAGGCATAGAGTTGTAAACTCTAGCGAGTATGACAATAAAAAAATCTTTTTAGTCTCCCGTCTCTTTTAATTAAAATATTTTTTCTATAAGCATAGTAAATAATTAATAATTAATCGACAGTCAATCAAATATTCTATAAACACACACTAACCCTATAATTGAAGGAGGATCCTATTGAGTACAATAGAAGTAATGGGTGCCTAGTACCTTCCCCTTACTTAAGCGACTCCCAAACCTAGCATCTCACCCTTAGTTTATAGGTTTTATCCTTACTTTTATGTTCCTTAGGAACGGATAAAGAATGATGGCGACTCTGTTATTTTTCCAGCCGCGATAAATAATATAACTTTGATGTCCAAAAATTTGTGATGAGATTGTTCAGTAACATAACTATAACATCCAATTGGTGAGTAGGATGATATCACATGCATTTTGTGACGAGGAGATGAGTACATTCGATATACATCTGAATTTGTAATTGGTGATGAATGTAACTATAATTGGTAGCATATGTGATTGTATTCGGTGACAATTGTACTTGAGTTATGAATAGGTTGGAGATTAGTTATGAGGGTGAATAATATGACTATGTTGATATGTTGTGTATATTTTGATTGGTGACGATTGTGATTGTTTTATAAATATATTGATAATTGGTGAGTGTTGTGAATGACATGATTGCATTGATGCTTGGGGTGTACGACCCTTTAATTTTGCACCGTTAACATATTTTAAGCGTATTCTCACCCATGTTTTTTTTGTGATGGTGTTTTGTACTCCTTCGGAGTAAAGATAATCAGCTAGAGGATAATTGTTATTTGAGCTGGAGGATGGCTTTAACGCCTCTTTGTTTTCTTTATTTCTTTTGAGTATTTTAGATTTGGAGTCGCTCTGACGTGTAACACCAGGGACATGTTATTTATTACATTTTATGTTTTTCTTGAAGATGTTTTAAATTACATCATTATCTGTTTGGTGTTGAGTATTTTTATGTCAAAATGATGTTTTTATTCCGTTACTTTAATAAATGTGATATGTTGTCGAGTAAAATGTTTGGTGAAGAATGGGTAATTCCCTATTTGAGAAAATTAAATTGAATTATTTTATAAAATAAAGAGTTGGGGTATTATGTGTTACATATTGGTATCAGATCAGGTCGGTCGATCCGTCTAGGTTATATACTTTTTATATGTTTTCTAGTATGCGACATGTGTGTGAAACACTGTCAGTACTCATTTGTTTTTCTAACTGCTTTCCAACAGGAGTAGGATTAAAACAAGTAGGGGAGGAGCTTATGATTCTCTAAGATGTTTCAGGTGTGGAAGGTTGGTCCAATATGTCGCTGATTGCAAGAGCACAGGTGTTGTTGAGGCTGTGTTGTTTCCCGAACCTGAAAGGAGTACAGATTCGAGATTCATGTCCGACGGTCAGGTAGATATGTCCTTAAGGGGACATGATCAAGTGATCGTGATGTTTTCTTCCTTGAGAGTGGATGGTGATGCTGTGGCTTGTGATATGCCTGTGGTGTGTGACTTTCTTGATGTTTTTTCTAAAAGGTATTTGTGACTTGCCGCCAGATAGAGGAGTTGAGTTCACGATAAACTTAGTACTTGGTATTAGTCATGTGTCGATGGCGCCATATAGAATGTCTACGTAAAAGTTGGGCGAGATTTAAGAAACAGTTATAAGATCTGTTGGAGAAGAAGTTCATCATGTCTAGTGTGTCACCGTGGGGAGGGCCAATGTTGTTGGTGAAGAAGAAAGATGGTAGCATGAGATTGTGTGTTGACTATCGACAACTGAATAAGGTTACTATAAAGAACAAATATCTTCTTCTGAGATTTAATGACCTTATGGATCAGTTGGTAGGTGCTTGTGTTTTCTGCAAGATTGCTTTGAGATCGGGTTATCATTAGATTCGAGTGAAGGCTAAAAATATTCTAAAGACTGCTTTTAGAACCTAATATGGTCACTATGATTACTCAGTGATGTCGATATGTGTGCATAATGTGCTATGTGTGTTTATGGAGTACATGAATAGAATCTTGCATCTCTATTTGGATCCGTTTATTATGGTATTCATAGACAACATCTCGGTGTATTTGAAGTCAAATGAAGAGCATGTAGGACATCTGAGAGTTGTGTTACAGACATTGCAAGAGAATAAGTTATATGTGAAGTTGTCCAAGTGTGAGTTCTGGTTGCGTGAAGTTAGCTTCCTTGGTCACATGGTTTACAATAGTGACACACACACACACACACACACACACACACACACACACACACACACACACACACACACACACACACACACACACACACACACACACACACACACACACACACACACACACACACACACACAACATTACTCACCAATACATAATCAACATAATTCAGTGCATCATATAATGATAACTCAACATAATATATGTTTATAACACACTATTACTAGCCAATACATAATCATCTCCTTACCTAATAATACTCACTAACTAGACTTTGAATCATGTTAGACGAGTCACCAATTCACTCATCTTATAAAAATGACAAGAAACATTAAATTTAGGTTCCCATATATATATATATATATATATATATATATATATATATATATATATATATATATATATATATATATATATATATATATATATATATATATATATATATATAATATATATATATATATATATTTGACCTTCCAAGACCTTACCATATGGCATTACTACGCATTAGTTTTCCAACGCTTCAAACTGTAAGACCCCAATTTTGACCCCTAAGATCCATCATGTCATCTCATAAATTTGCATTGGCATTGGGATCACATCTTGGTATCCTCTTCACTTATCATTCATTGGATTTGCATTGGGAGAAATCAACAAGCATATTTGATTGTATCATACTTTATTTTTTTTGTTTACTAACCAAAATCCAAAAATATGTCTAGTGTAGCTTTGTTTCTTTTGTAGGTAGTGTGTGTGTGTCTGTGTGTCTACCTGTGCCTCATCAAGCTCACAACTAGGGTTTGAGACCCTTAATGCAAGTAGTCAAGCAAGTAAAGGTACACATTGATTATAAGCATCATATATGGATCCCCATGTTCTTTATTTGTCATTTTGATCAAGAATTCATCAAGAGTTTGAAGCTTGTTTGTCAAGGAAGCCCTAATTCATCTGGGTATCTTGTGTGCCTTCCTCAGTAAGTTTCTTCAACATTTGGTCAAAGATATCAAGGTATACTTAATATTGCATCATCATAATCATATATGATTCTACATTATCCCCAAAGAACAAAGGAACTTCAAGTTTGCAAGTTGGTTCAAGTAGGTTGACCACGAAAGTCAACTGGTCAAATCTAGGGTTCCCTAGACCCTATCTCCTATAATTTTTATCATATGAAAATTATTCCAAAATAAAAGTTACTATTTATGACATTCCAAAAAACTTTCATGTTGGCATCAAGAGATAAGTTTTCTTGGAAAGTCATTGTTTATGGTGAGAGATTATAGGTTATTTTGTTTGTACCCTAGATAGAAGGTCAACTTCCAAGAACCATAACTTCCTCAATTTTTATGATATGAAGAAGATCCAAGTTTCATGATTAATTTAAAGATGTCTTCTCAAACTTTTATTCTTTGATAAAGGTCAAATTCCACTTGCAAGGTCATGTGCCACGAGGAAACATTATATGTCCATTTTAGTCCTCATCATTGAACAAGCAATTTTCTTCAACTTCTAAAATCCATAACTGTATCATGATAGCTCTAAATGGTGTCAAATTTATGACAAAATTTAAGATAATTTAAAGCACTACAACTTTTAAGAAGGAACGAAAGTCATTTGAAGCTCATAGCAAAAGTTATTCAAGGTGGAAAAAGGTGTCATTTAACTTTTAACTTAGAAAATTTTCAAGTATGTTTGATTCTTCCAAATTCAAGGCCATAAATCATCATGTTCCAAGCTTCAAATGGAAAAAGTCGTAACAACTAAGTTGTTCCCCATGATGGTAGCTTTCCAAATAGTCCAAGATCATTCCATTTAGACAAAAACCGAGGGACTTGCGCATATTTTCTTTACATGGCCCAATTTGGCAAATTTTGAACTCAAGTGTTACATATCTTTGCATGGCTTCATGTTATGATCTCATCATCATTTGTGCACGAATTTGGTTGGTTTGCAATGATCATTTGGGCCTGAACATATGCCCATGCACCCATGCACATGAAATTACTATTTTTGGTTCAAATTTGAAAAGGTGTAGAAATCATTTTCCATTGCCTATATATTGAAGTCCATTGCCTCAGAATCGAGGAAAACCCTTGCCCAAGATCTACCAAGCAATCCGATAGCCACATTTGAGAGAATACCTTGAGGATTTCATTGAAATCGAGATTCGAGTTCAACTTCTGTTTGTGAACTAGAACTCCAAGGATTCACAACCTTTTTCACTCTAATCATCTCCTGCAAGCAAGAGGAAGAAAAACCAAGTGGAATTGCAGCAAGATCAAACTTCAAAGTTACTACCCGAAGGTGGATTTTCACAAACTTCCCCTCATCGATTCTCACTCATTTCTTAAGATCTTGGCTTGATTTATGCGTGACTGAAGTCCTACCAATGTAGGCATTGATACTGAGTTACTTTGAGATTGAATCAAGGCAATTCAATTTGCATACCTCAATTTTCAACTCCATAATTCTCATTATAGAGGGAGAGTTGGAAAATTTGGAGGTCATATTTGAAATCCTCGTGATTTTCTCTTCAAAATAGTGTATGATCCATTTATTTTCATGAGTTTTTGATCTGGACCAGCTGGTGAGGTGGCCAGAGAAGATGACCGGAGCTAAGGCTCTGGTGGTGTGCTGGCAATTTCCATACCATCTGATCCCTTGGCCACATTCTAATTTGGTCCTTTGATTGTGATTAGCATTACTACGCGCGTGTTCACTGCAGTGCATGGTGGATGATATGTGTGTGGCCATCAGATCCGCCACCTCAATTAATGAGGGAGATCTGATGACCCTTATTTTTTCTATTTTTTATTTTTTTTCTAAATTATTTTTTAAATACCATTTTCTTATAAAATTCATTATAATTTCAATTTTAATCCAAAAACTACGGGACTACCACCAAAAATTCACAAATAATTCCCTCTTCCCATTTCTGAATTAAAATTAATTTTGTGATTGAGTTTGATATTTTTAGTGAATTTTTTGATTTTTGACTTGTTTTAATTGATTTTAAATAGTTCTGACTTTCAAAAAATGCCAAAAAATTAGTCAATGGTCCTTTGACATTTTTTGACCTATTATAAGTCTCTTGGCCATTTCAATGGTCCTTTTAAAATGTATTTTTCTTCATTTAAAAATTGATTTAAATTGTTTTTAATTGCTTTAATATTTTGTTGAGCCATTTTATTGACTTTGTGTTGACTCAACTTCTGTTTGGTCTTGGTCTTGGTTGAATTGGATCTTGACTTGGTCAATACCATTGAGTTTAGGGGGTTGATGAGGTTTGAACTTCATCCCTCAAGATGAATGAATGGTATTGATCAAGTGAGATTCATCCCTTGACCAATTTGGGATCCCTTCCACTTCATCTCACTTCTTCCCCAATCCATTTCATGGCCAATAATTTATCATGGATCAAAATGCTAGTTGGTTCATCAATGATCTTATGTCAAATGAATCAACATGAGCTTGATTGAGATAGACATATCCCCTCTTTTTTTGTGGTATGCTTTAGGAGCTTGGTCTTGATACCTTGTCTCTAGCATGCATTAACACCAATATTATTATTACCCGACCTCATATAGTTGTGACTTCTACATAAGTCCAATTACAATTGCTTAACATAGCGCTAAATTTTTCCTGAAAGCAATAATATTTTTATAAGTGAGATTGTAAGTCTCCCATTCCTCATGGTATTGTGTGAAGATTTCACCTCTTTTCCATTTGTGAGAGCTAGTGGCATACTTGTTGATTTTATCCAAGTTGGAGCCCTTCTCATGAATGATGTTTAGGTTTATATCTTCATGCTTGTGAGTGGATGGTTGAGTGTTCTCCAAAAAATAACTTCAACAATCTTTTCTTCTTCCACTAACATTCACTAACATCTCTTTATATTGACTTTATTTTAGTGCCATTTACTTTAATGCAATTTAAATTCTTGCACTTTATCATTCATTATCATTTAGATTCATGCAAATTATTTATGTTTCAGTCATTTTCACTTTGCTCACTTGAGCCATTGTATTTGTGCTTGTGATATATTTTGTGCTTGTGATTTTGTTTTGTTTGTGGTCTTAGGACCTTAAAATACTTAATAAAAATAAAAACCCTAAAAAATATATTGGTGGACTGATGGACCTCTGTCTATTACTTGATTTGGACTTATGGACTTAGAGTAGGCAACATCCCTGAGCTATGGAAGATACTTGGCCAATGTCATTAATTTGAGACCATTTCTTGGCCAAAGCCATTCATCTGATACAAGTTTGAGAGACTCCTTTGGTTTATCTGTTATACTCACTTTCTTTGTCTGAATTGTTATTTTGATCTTATTGATATCATTTGGTGCTTTCTCTTTGAGTATTTTTCAAGGGACTTTTCATCTAATACATCTAAAATATATTGAAGACTGCTTGCTTTTGGAGTGCTTGCTTGGATGTTTGGTTATCTTTATTTGATACCATTGGTCTTCTTATTAATTGCTTGGATGATTATGCTTTGTTGCTTACTTAACAATCCAAAGGAAATGGGTTTCTATCTGACACTATTGTCTTGTGGATGCTTCCCATTGGTTAGATCTTTTCAACTTTAAACTTTTAAATCTTGTCTAGGATAGTCCCTTCATCTCCTCCTCCTTCTTTAATTTCAAAATCTCTCTCTCATTTTCAAAAACTTCTTTGTTTGTTGTTTTCAACTTAGATTTGTTTTAATAAGTAGAAACCTTAGCCTTATGCCATTGATTTTCAAAATAATTTCTCAATCAAATTTATGAATGAACTTAATCATATTGAACTTATTTTCAAAAAGACAAAAAGAACTAGCAACCTCATCTAACCCTTTTGGCCATTTGGTGCCTTTTCCTTTTAACTTTTTCAAAAGAGAGCATTTAGATTTGAGTTATCTTTGGTTGAGATATAATTCTCCCATTCTATGATATATTGATTATAAGAATTTCTATTTATTAGGGGTTAGTGGCATACTTGTTGATTGAATCCAAGTTAGAGTCTTCCCTCTTAAATGTTATAAAGCCCTCATTACCGGTGGATGTTTGGTTGAGTATTCTCCCATTAATAACAAAATATCTTTAAGCTTTTATTAAAATAAATCCACCCATCTTTGAAATTTTTACCATAAACTACGAGGGTTTTATCCCTCATTTTTATGTTAGTACGTAGGCATAAGACCAAAGGTCTTGTCAAACACAAAAATTGTAAATAATGAATTCTTTTCTTATCCCCTCATTCTATTTTGTTAGCAAACATATTTTCAACTAAAATACTTACACACAAAAAAGGGATCCCTAGGAGTACCTATGACTCTTTGGATGCTGTAAGACCCCAATTTTGACCCTAAGATCCCTCATGCAATCTCATCATATGCATTAGCATTGAGATCATACCTTGGCATCCTCCTTACCCCTATTTCATTGGGTTTGTTTTGGGAGAGATCACCAAGCACCATGTCATTGTATCATACTTGTATATTTATTATTTTTACTAACCAAAAAACCAAAAATATGTCTTTGTATTGGCCTAACCCTTTTTGTAGGTAGGGCATGTTCACCATTGATCTATCAAGTTCATATATAGGGTTTAAGACCCTCGTGGCTAAGAGCACAACCAAGTAGTGATCCACAATGTCTCTAAGCATTATATGAGTCCCAATGATCTCTACATGTTATTTTGGTCAAGCATTCTTAAAGAGTTTGGAGTTGGTTTGCCTTGGAAACCCTAGTTTGTCTGGGTATCTTGAGTAACTTCTTCAACAAGCTTCTTCACCAATTGATCAAATTTATCAAGGGACACTTCAAAATTCATCATCTTATGCATATATGATCTACCATGAGCCTAAAAAGTCAAGAGAATTGCAAGTTAGCAAGTTGGTTGGTGGTGGTTGGCCAGATGAATTCATCTGATCAAAACTGGGTCCCCCTAGACCCTATCTCCTACGATTTTCACCATATGAAAATGATTCCAAGAGAAAAGTTACTCTAAATGACATTACAAACAACTTTCATGTTTAAGTCTAGATCTAATTTTTCTTGGAATGTCATTTTCTATGTTGAAACATTATAGGTCATTTTGTGTAAACCCTAATTTGAAAGTCAACTTCCCAAGGCCATAACTTGCTCAATTTTTATGAGATGAAATATTTCCAAGTTGCAAAATCAAATTCAAGATGTCTACTTCATCTTTGATGTTTGGAGTGAGAGCTAAATCAACTTTTATGAGCATGTGATATGAGGATACATTATAGGTCATTTTGGACCAATACCATTGAACAAGTGATTTTCCTCAACTTCAAAAATGCGTAACTCTCTCATTCTAAATCCAAATGATGTCAAATTAGTGATAATTTTGAAGGTATTTGAAAGAGCTACAACTTTCATTTGGAGCTCACATAAAAAGTTTAGTAAGGTGGAACATTGAGGTATATGGCTTGACACTTAGAAATTTTTTCAACATGTTGAAATTTCCAAACTTCCACCTCAAAATTCACCTTGATCGAAGTTCCAAATGGAAAAGTATTCAACATAAGAGTTGTTCCTATTGATCTAATCTTTCCAAAGAGTTATATTTCATTCATTTTTGACAAGGTTTGCTAGGGCTGCGCATGGTTTTAACAGGCATGCATCAAGTGGAAAAATAAAAAGTGCAAATGACCAATTCACATTGCCTTGCCATTCAAGCTTCATTTCAATCTCATTTCAGATGCATTTGGACCTAATTGGATTGCTTCATGGGCCTGTACACGCACATGCAAGCATGTACATGACATTGCCAAATTTGGAAGAAACTTGAAGTGTGCAAATAACATTCCCAATTTCTATAAATACAAGCCCTCTGAGCTCATTTGAAAAGATCCTTGCGCTCTAGCTTTGTCCCTGTAACACCTCAAAATTTGCCCTCCTCTCTTGGGACTAGCATTATCATATTGCATATTATTTTAGGTCATTAGGCATTGCATATTGCATATCATGTGGTTGCATTGGGCAAGCCATTATCCTAAGTCTTGATCAGAAGATGAGGAAGTCAAAGTGCAAGCCTAGGGTTTTATTGATTGATCATTGGCCATCTAAGGATTGGGCTGTGAATTAGGGTTTTGTGATTCTCAAAGGATATTGGTCTTCATCTTGATTGAAGTGATACATCATCATCATCATGGTTTGATTTCATCAAGTGATTGGAGGCAGATTCCTTGAGATTAGGGTTTTGACCACTGGTCAACCCTAATCAGTTGCATTGGGCCAGCCAGGGCATAGTCAGGAGATGGGGTTTATGATGGCTATGGGGTTCATTATATGATTATATTGTGCTTATTGAGGCTAGGGTTTCACCCTTGAGCCATTTCAGTTGAAGATTGGAGCTCAGAGTGATCTATGCATTGCCAAATTCATCTATCAGTTGAAAAAGTCAACTGTGGTCAACTGTACATGATCTGATGGATTTGGAGGTGGAAATGAGTTGGAGACACTTCATTCATGTTGGAACAAGTGTTATTTGACATCTCAAAGCTCAAGAATGGAGAAAATCAAGTCAGGACAAAAACTGCCAAAAATAGAAAATGACTTGTAATGGAAGTTTCCAAAAATGGAAAGTTTTTGACCTCAAGACCACGTGTCCAAGGAAGCTTCAAATGAAAAATTGTTCAACATGAAAGTTGTAGATCTTGTTCTCACCTTTCCAAAAAGTCCAAGAACTTGAAAATCCCATGTATGGTTGGAAAATTATGGCTCAGTGAATTTCAGAAATGACCCATAATCAGGAGGCCATAACTTCCACATGGAGTGTCCAAATTGGGAGTTCTTTATATGCACAAACTCCATTTGACATGTACTTTCATGGTGCATAATTGGATTTTCTCAAAAATGGTCAATGCAAAAGGTCAAATTTCAACTGGACAGTTAAATGAACCAGGGGCAAAATTGTCCAACTTGTGAAATAATTGGAATTTTTGAGTGGGGATTTTTGCAACACTTCACAAATGGTATTTGAAAGTTGTTGGAATCATCATAACATGCTAAGGCTTCATGGTTTGGAAAATGGCTTTTGAAATGAACTTGAAAATGAACACATAAGCTATTACATGTGGAATTTCCAAAATGCACATCCAATGAGCATAAGCCAAGTTGCAACAGCTCACACATGTCATTTTGAGAGTGTGTGAGCTGTCCATGAGCTGGCAATGAGCTGGCATATGAAGTTACGATTTTGCCCTAGCTTGAAATAACTACTTTCACTAATCACTTGGCATTTGATTAATTAGCATGATTAAACATGGATTAAGCTTGGATATATATTCATAATCATCATCTAATCATAACAGAAAAACACATTTCCCAAAATCAGATCAAAATTCATCAAATTCTCCAAGAACCTCTCAAGAACACTTCACACTCAAATTCATCAAACTTCCTCCATTCTTGCTCAATTTGCGAAATTCTTTTAGCATTGGTCTTGATTCATCATCATCTCCATCTGTTTTTGAAGATTGGAAGGAAAGGAGCTTTGAATCGTGACTGCACATACAAGCATCATTCATGGCAAATCGCGATTTGGAGCATTAGGAGCTGATTTGTTCGAACCTGAGCGCATCAATCACTTTCCTTATCACACTACTACATCTGTTTGTGGAAAACACGCACGAAGAACACCAATTTCATCGCTGCATTCCAGGTATTTGATTTTTTCGAATGTCATGGTTCTTTGATTGCTTATATGCGTTTGGTAGAACTCTTCATGTAGAGCATCGTGATGCTTTTAGTTTTAGAAATGATGAACTCTAGGCTGAGAAATCTTGATTTGAAGATACGATACCAAACCCTAACTCCATCGATTTAGAAAACATAGGAAGAATTGGACAAAATTAGGTTGATATTTGGATTCCTCATGTTGAGACGGTTCCAACGACTATTCGTTTGTGAGTTTTGGTGGAGATTTCATGTTCTTCGTGTTCTTGCTTTTTCTGGAAAATCTGGAATGAAAACGATGATGAAATGGTGTTTGATCTGAAATTCCATTTGAATATTTGAACTCAGTGTTTACCGCCCCCGCGTTTTGTTATTTACAACTATGCCATTGGTTAATTCATTTAAATTATAATAATTCTGAAAAATTCTTAAAAATTCATTTCAACTTTAAAAAATTCATAAAAAACGTTTTAAAAATCAGAAAAATATGTGGATTTTTTTGTTGACTTCCTAATTGACTGTAGAATTTTATTGACCTATTGATTGAAGTTGTGCTTGGTAGAAATTGTGTTTGACCTAGGGTTGATTAACATGTGATATATTTTGATACACTTTGCCATATCCATTGTGAAATTCTCATGGTTACAAAGAAATGTTTGAAAATTTTTGTGGTAATTGTAGACTGGTTGATGGTTATTTCCATGTACATTTTGTGAATTTTTGATTCCTGGTGATTGAGTTATGAATTTTGGGACCTAGGTGTGACAATTGGTGTCACACCTCATTATGTCAACTTGCTGGATTTATTTGAATGACCTAGACTTGTTAGAATGATGTGAAATTTTGCATGGATGTTCACTAACATGTTAAGATGCTATGTGTATTTTTCTGGATTTTTCCATTGCATTTTCAATTTGATTGTTATTTTTCATCTCTGATTGGTCAATTGTGCAGGCTCATGTGATACATGTTGGTAGATTTAATGTGAAATGCTCATATGGTATTGAATGATCATGAAATTTGGTATGATAGTTGTAGACACATGATGTGACATCCCTGTTTTGGTCCCACTCATTTTTTTACTGTTTTCATTGACTTGTGAATTTTTGAAGTGAATGCATGTGTTGATGTTGTGATTTGGCTCATATAATTGTGTCTGTTTTTGTTGATTTTCATTGACATAGTTCCCTTTGCCCAATTAAGCTGAAATTTGATATGCCATACCTTGAATAGGTTCTGTTTAGGTGTAAATTATTTGAGGATTTTTGGCATTGTTTTGATATGGAATTAGATGCAATAGTTCTGTTTGGATGTTTGGTGTTCCATTTGACATAAGTTGACATGTTTTGGTCATGAAATGAATGTGGTGGATGATATAAATATGGGACCAATTGTGTTGGCTTTTGTTTGACATTAATTTGAGTTTGGTTGAGAATACCTTGCTGTTTAGGAATTTTTCTTGCTTTTGGACCCTAGGCTTGGCCTAGTGGTCTTGTTGCTAACATTTGCTTGATTTTTCAGGACGAATAGCACCATGCTCATGGAGAATGATCCAAGTTGATTGAAATGATGTTGTTTGATGTTTGTACACTAACATAACTTTGTTTTGTAGGTTGTGAAGTTTGGGCTTGAGCTCATAGCTTGCCTTTGTTGTGCATTAGTTTGTATAGTCTGACTGATTAATACTTGTTGTTTATTTTTGTCTGTTTGAGTACTAACTGTGTTTGACTGTTTCCAGGTACTTTTAGTTGCTCAGTTCCTTGTGAACTTTTGCTTTGCTTTGCTTAAGCAACTTGCATTGAGGTATAACTTCCTAACTTCATGTAGTCTGGAGACCCGGTCTGTTATTTGACCGGGCAAACTGTCTGAAGTCCTCCTTAAGAGGCAATGTTTGTGATTGTTTAATATTGTGCCTAAGCAGGTAAAGTCCTTAATCAAGGCAATTGGTGGAAGGTAGGGATATGCAATCTATCCCCCACTATTCAGTTGAGTCTTCTCTTTGCTCCCATTACATGGTTGTAGCATTGAGATCACAAGCCCAAGATCTTGTGCAGTGCACATTGTGTCAGAGTCTCTGAGTATAGAAGGGTTCCCCCATTCTGGACCCATGCTCATTTGTCAGAAGCTCTCCCTGGTCAGGGATAAGAGCTGTGAGGTCTGATCCTCACTTCACCTTTCATCTGCTTCACCTTAGCCTCGTAATGGCAAGGTTAAGAGCAAACACAGCCCGTACAGATGACTTGCTGAGGCAGTCAAACCTATTGTGTGAGCCCACTTGTTTGGTTATAGTGCGTGCTATGTGGATATCTGTTTGAGATGCTTGTTCTCATTTGATGTATGCTTGAGTTATTTTGTATGCTTGTATGCTTGCTTCTTTCCTGGATAGGAGTAGTTTGCTTATGCAAGTAGGATAGAAAACTGAACTTAGGGTAATGATGCATGACAACACTAGGCTCGAGTCCAGCTCCCTGGTAGTGCGTCTTCCCTCGGTTTCTGGCTAGATTTTCTTTCCCTTTCGGGGGAACTACATCGCCCTGATCCTTGTTCCAGACGAGGTATGTAGGCAGGTGGTCGTGCGAGACCACTCCGGGCAACCTTTTTCTTTTTTTGCGTGCGTTTACTTGTTATCTGACTGTGTGTTTTGGTTCGGATGCCGACGTAAGTCCAGTAATTGGCTGTCGGGCTCCACGTTTGCCATTTTTGTGTTTTGGTTCGGATGCTGACGTAATTCCATCAAGTGGTTGTCGGGCTCCATGTTTGCCACCCTTGCTTGTTTGTGTGTTTTGTGTTGTTTGGCGTGCGTAAGCCGAACTACAGTGGCTCTGATTCTCGTTCCAGACGAGATATGTAGGCATAAGGTGCGATACCTTATCGAGCTCTTTCCTCTTAACCCCACCTGCGTCCCCCTGTGTGTGTGTGATGTTTAACAACCTATTCTTTATTTTAGAACGTGGATCCCGTCGAGTACGACGGACGTGAGGGGTGCTAATACCTTCCCCTTGCGTAACCGACTCCCTTACCCTTTCTCTTTGGTCACGAGACCATGTTCTTTCCAGGTTTCTCTGAGCGTTTCCTTTCCCTATCTTGGGATAAATAACGCGCAGTGGCGGCTCTGTGTGTGTTTTTATTTTTAGCTCGCCGGTTGATTTTTCGCGGATGCGACAGTCCCCTCTCTTCAAACCCTCATAATTCAAAGGAAAACCTGAGAATTTTCATTTTGAAAATTGAGTTTGAATCTCATTGTTTCGATATTCAAAAACTCCAGGATCCAAAGCTTTGTTCCATTTCCAAACCACTTATGCAAGCTTCCTGAGTGTGATTAAGCAAGGATTGAAGCAAGCAAGATCAAGTTCTGCACAACATTGAAGGTATTTTCCAGAAATTTTCTTTTCTTTGATTCTCACTCAATTCTCATCAATTCTCTTGGATCTTTGGTTGTCTGAAGTCCTACTAATGTAGGCAAGAAGATTGAGTTGCTTTGAGGTCAAATTGAAGCAACTCAATTGACACACCTCAAAATTCAACTCCTCATATCTTTCTATATATGTGGAGTTAGTTAAAATTAAGGTCAGATTCGTGCTCTACGCCATTTTTTCTTTCATATCATGTCCTCCTTTTTCATTTATGTGATGGTGATGACTGAACCAGCCCGATGAGGCTCACCTGAGAAGGTGACCGGAGGTTTAGCGTCGGTGATGTGCTGGATAGGTTCAGAGCCATTGATCTTGTTCAAAATGTTTTAATCTCACATGTTGCTTGTAATTACCACTTGTGTTACGCGTTGACTAGTGACTATGGTGGAAAGCGCGCTGATGGCCACTTGATCTGCCACCTCAATTAATGAGGGAGATCAATTGGTCCACGTTTTTTTTAAATATTTGAATTTCATTTTATTTGTTTTATTTTCATTAAATCATATTCATTTTAATTTTGATCCAAAAAATATGAGAGTTTCACCAAAAAAATTTAAATAAAATCCTCTTTCATATTCTGAATTAAAATTATTTTTTGGATCGTTATTAATATTTTTCATGATTTAATTGATTTTTTGAATTTTTTTAATTGTTTAAAAATAATTTTAAGTCTCTAAAAATTCTGAAATTTTTTCTCCAAGGTCCTTTGACCTTGTTTGACCTATGATAAATCTCATGGTCATTTCTTTGGTGTTTTGATGAGGTTTTAGAAATTTGACAAACCATATTTAATTTAATTCATTATTTTTAGTATTTTTAAATTGTTTAAATGCCAAATAATTGTGTTGAGCCATTTTAATTGTTGGTATGAGTTTGACTTATGTTGTTGGGCTTTGGTCAAGGTTGACTTGACTTTGCTAGATTAAGATCATTGGATTTAAGGGATTGATGGAATGTACATTCTATCTCCCAAAATGAATGAATTATCTTAATTTGGTAAAAGTCCTCATTTGTCCAATTTGAGTTTTATCCATTTCTCCTCCCTCTTCATCTTATTCCTCTTCTTTATGCATTTATGTCATGGTCCTATGATATCTCAATATTCTAAGGCTAGTTGATTAAAAATCAACATAAGTATGGATGAGATTAGGCCATCTCTTTTGTATATTCTTTTTGTGTGTGGTATGTTTCATGAGCATAGTCCATTATACTATGTCTCTAACATGCATTAACACCAAAATTCTATTGCCCAACCTCAAATAGTTGTGACTTCTACATAAGTCCAATTACGATTGCTTAACATAACGCTAAATTTTTGACACAAAAGGCATATCATTCTAGTTAGTGAGATTGTAAGTCTCCCCTCTTTCATGGTATTGTGTGGAAACTTGGCCTTTTTCCTTCCTTTAGAAGATGTCTTGGTTCAAGGATCCATGCTTGTGATAAGTGGGTTGAGTGTTCTCCAAAGGATGACTTAAAACAAAAAGCAAAAGCAATACTAACTTCTAACTCATTAACAACTAACATTTACTTTCAAGTTATTTACTTTAATGCACTTTATTTTTAAGCCCTATTCACTTGCCATTATTCATACCATTCTAATTGTTTATGTTAATGTCATTTTCACTTTGTCCATTTGGACCATATTTTGTTTGTGTATATTGTGCGTGTTTGTGTGGCCTTTGGCCATTAATGTACATAATAAGAACAAAAACCCTAAAAAACATCTTGTGTGGATTATTGGTTGGATCTAAGACAATTGGACTTAGAATTTAGGCAACACTCCTTATGAAAAAGACTTGGCCAATGCCAATTTCATGTAACCAAATGCTTGTAATCTGAAACTTCATCTGATACATCCTTGAAAGATCCATTTGAGCTCATCTACAACATGATCATTATGAAGCTGTTATTCTGAACCTGTGACTTATGGCATTATGGAATTCATCTACTACATGGGCAAATTTGAAGAAGATCATGGAATGGCTAAGCTTGGTTGTGGCATTCTTTATTTGATGCCTTGCTCTTCAAGTTAATATTGTGTGCCTTGTTTGTTGCCTGATTCTAATGTCCAAGGGAATTTGGGTTTCTATATGACATTCTTGTCTATTGGGTTGCAACCCATTGGTAAGATCTTTTCAACTCTTAACTTTTAAATTTATGCTTAGGATTAGTCTCTTCATCTCCTCCCCATCTCTTTAATTTCAAAATCTCTCCCTCCTTTTAAAAACAACTTCTTTGTTTGTACTTGTTTTTTTTCTTCTAAACTCAGACCCTTTGCAAATTAGAAACTTTGGCCTTATGCCATTGCATTTTCAAACTTCTTGTCTTAAATTAAACTTGTAAATAAACTTAACTATATTTGACTTAAAATTTTCAAAATCCAAAAAGAACTAACTCATTCAAACCATTTTCTAGGCCTTTGTGCCTTTCAAACCTAAGTTTTGTTAAAAGCAATGCATCCACTTTGAAATTTATATCTCGAACTACGAGGTTTTGATCCCTCATTTTTATGTTGGTACGTGTTAGGGACCAATTAGTACAACTTTTTATATCATTTTATTGATCCCTTTTACCAAGTTTTGATGTAATTACACACTTTTATTCTCATTATTTTGTATAAATGCAATTAAGTTTAGTTTATGTTGTTTTGAATAGTTATTTCACATATTTGTTAGTTTTGTAGAATTTTTGGGCAAGAGAGCTTTTGATTGCACAATCATAATTTTAAAGAAGTGTTGAATGCAATTTGGAGGCCTAACTTGGAAGAATACCACTTGGAAGACTATTTGGATGAAGCTTGCAAAGCAAGGAAGCTGAGGTAGCTTCAGTTCGCGCCACGAACCCCCTTCGCGCCGCGAACCCTGCGAATCCAGCAAGCTGCTTTTGGGCCAAGGGTGCTGTGTTCAAGGCCAGCTGGTTTTGCCATTTTGGTGTCTGCCTTGGGGGAGCTTTTCTGCCTTAGATAAGAAATGATCATTTTAGGAATTGTTAACCCTTTTAGAAAATCAGAATGGAAAGTGATATATACTTTGATATTTTGTAAGAGAGAAAAACAAAGTTTTCTTCCATTACATTTTGCTTTTGAAAATGATGATGAGGAGCTAAACCCCATTTTGTCAAGATTGGAGGTAGTAGCTATTCTCATTTGTTTATGTATTCCATTTGATTCATATATATGATAAAAGATTGTTGATATATTGAATGCTATTTTTGCCCTAAGTTGAAAATCAGATTTGAGTAGTTGTTGAAAGAGATTATTTGAGTCTTGACCTAAAATAGATTTTCAAGTAGTGAATAAGTTGTAGAGATAGATTTATTCATTACTCTTCTTTGGTATCAATCATTAAAGATTGTTATATTGATAGTTAGGTGGAGAGATCGTCTAAGGATCAATATAGTGATTATCATAATATCATTTAGACATAAATGACATTGAGAGGATACTTGAACATCATCAATAATCTTAAATCTATATAGTTATCATAAGGAATCATAATCACTTGGAATAGTGAACTCCAATCTTGCCAAGCTTTTACATTTAATTAAAACCATTTTACTGTTTTTAGTGATATTTTACTCAAAAAATAACTTTCCAAACAAAACAACTTTGTTACTTTCTAAACTTATAACAATTTGGATTATAGAACGGCGGCAATAACAACCAATCTCTGTGGATACGATATAAAAATATTTGCCAAAGATATACTTTTCAATAGTACGTAGGCACAAGTCCGAAGGTCTTGTCAAACACAAAAATATAATTAATGAATTCTTTTCTCATCCCCCCATTCTATTTGCTTGCAAACATCATTTGTACAAAATACATATGCACACAAAAAAGGGCTCCCTAGGAGTACCTAGGACACTTTAGGTGCTAACACCTTCCCTCTGCGTAACCAACCCCCTTACCTGTAATCTCTGGCATTTTATTAGTTTTGATTTGAAAACTTCTTATTTTGGGTTTTGTTCATACTTTTCCCTTTTCCCTTGGAAACAATAAAAGCGCGGTGGCGACTCTTGTTATTTGATATCTTGCTTATCATAGCTTTATGATCATGAATTTACCGCTACAGAAATTAAGTGACAACTCTGTTGGGGACTAGTCTCCAGTGGGTTTAGCCTACTTTTTGTGTGTATATAATTGTATGTTTGATGTATGTATATTTGTTTGTGTGATATAATCTGCTTGTTGTGCTTGGTGATCTTTGAGTGGTGAGATAAGTTCTAACCCGAACTTGAGTGAAATTAAGATAGGAGGATGGTATAGTCATGTTCGACTTGTGTGGAGTAGTCCTTAACAAGTTGGCATGAGATCCATCTGCTCAGTGGAGACCCTTTTGGATTTGGAAATGTCACATAAGTATTTGTGGTTAGGCATTGCTATTTCTAATTTGGGGTCCGAGAAGCTAAGGACCGTAGAACATTTAACCCCACTTTGCCTATTTAGGACGTAGTGCAGAGACTATTCAAGTGTAGACTTGATAACAGTTGTTACACGATACTACACTCAGACGAGTTTCTCTTGAGAATATTATGGGTCAATGAGTCAATCATCTTAACCTGTAATATCCGATAGATGGAATTAAGACTCTGGGAACTTTTTAGAACATGATATACAGGTTAATATCCTTAGTTCACCCCCTTGGGATGGTTCTTACCCAAACTCCATGCTCGTGATTCACAACAAACCCTTGATTCTTGGTTGATCCAATCAAGTCTTGTCAATATCAATGGAACTTGGGTGTTGATAAGGTGAAAGCCATAATCCACCAAAATGGATGATTGATCTTGACAATGACTTGATTCGTCCCTTGACCTTTGTTTGCCTTGTGTGTGATCCCTTTTTTGTGATTGTTGCATTCATGCATTCATGCGCATCATAACATTCATCACACGAAAATTTCAAGGAACTGAGGTATTATTTGCAAATATTTTCAAACCATGGATTATGGACAAAGGAACACTAAGAAGTACAGTTTCAGATGTCCCGACTTTAAAGAGTTAAGGAAGCTAGCATCCTTTGTATTAGATCCCTTGGACTTCAAACAACGTCATGGGAAGCTTCTATCTATCTTGTCTGCTGATGTGGTTGAAGGACTTCTGAGTGTGTTGGTTCGGTTCTATGATCCTCTCTACCGTTGCTTCAATTTTCCTGATTATCAGCTTGTGCCTACGTTGGAGGAGTATGCCCATCTCTTGGGAATACCTGTTTCTAACAAGTTTCCATTTAGTGGATTGGAAGAGATTCCTAGATCTCATCTTATTGCCGAAGCTCTTCACTTGAAGAAGTCTGAGATAGAGGCTCATTGGGTGAATAAAGGAGGATTGTTTGGGTTGCCATCTGATTTCCTCACTGTAAGACCCTAATTTTGACCCTAAGATCCCTCATGGCATCATAACATTGCACATTGCATTTGCCTCAAGGATCATATCATCTTGGCTCCTTAACCCTTGGGTTGGGACTTGTGTGAGTTGGTTTGAGACCACCAAGCATGCTTGAATTATATATTATTGCTTTTCTTATTTTTTTTACTAACCAAAAGCACAAAAATATGCCACTAACTTTGTTTGTTTTGAAGCTCAAGCAATCATGTGATCCAAGGCTCCTATGAGGCCCCTATACTCATTGAAATGGCCAGATGAAGTTGAAAGCAAGCATGACAATGGTTCCCAAATATCTCAATCATAATATATGCCTTCCAAGTATCTCAATTTGTCAATTTGATCAAGAAAATCCAAAGGGCTTGAGGATTGTTTCCCAAGGAAACCCTAATTCAGTTGTGCATTGACTGTGCCTTGCTCATGAAGCAACCTCAACCCATGATCAAATACAATCAAGGGAAGTTCTTTAATTCATCATTTCATGCATATTTGAGCTTATGTGAGTGTCCTCAATCATTAATTCATCAAGATTAGAAGTTTGGACTTGAGAAGTTGATCAGTTAATTGATCTGACTATTTTGAAATCCACTGAGACCTAACTTTTGATGTGTTTGTCAAATTAAGATGACCCCAAGATCAAAAATGTTCTTAAGAACCATATGAACAACTTTCATGTTCATAAACAATCCATTTGAAACTTGGAAGGTCATCATTCATTTCAAAATATTATAGGTCATTTTGATTGAAACCCTAATTTTGGGTCAACTTCCCAAGGACCTAACTCCTTTATTTTTTGTGATATTCAGGTGGGACAAAATGAATTGGAAATTTTAAGATGTCTAATTCAGTTTTTATGTTGAAATTTTTTTCATAATCCTAAAAGAAACACATGTGATAATACAAAACATTATAGGTCACTTTGGACCAAAGTCATTGAAATGTGAAAAAGTCTAAATTCAAGTGCCCATAACTTTCTCATAAAAACTCCGAATGATGCAAAATTTAATTCCAAATTGATTGTATTGAAAATATATACAACTTTCATGTTGAAGGTTTTGTAATTTGAGGCTTGCATCATTGAAACAGAAGGGCTTGAAGTTGGTCCATTTTGGCAAAATTCTCATATACATGTTTGGCACCTTGAACTTCAAGGCTTGTTTTCATAAATTTCCCGACTCCAAATGGATTTTTGTTAAACATAACATTTGTTCCTCATGTCAATAACTTTCCAACCATTACCCATATGGCTATGTTTCAATTTGGCAAAGAGTATTTTCGAAGAGGAGAAGTTTTTGGTTCAATTATGCATAACATATCAAAACTCCATGCACAAGCTAATGAAATCAAATCTTCATGTCCAATTTCATTTGGATGATGTTTAGCTTGCATTTGCAATTGCATTTGGGCCTCCCATGCGCCTGTATAGGCCCATGCATGGAGGACCCAACTCCACATGCACACGGATTTTTCATTGCTTGCATCATGCTTGGCTATAAATAGAAGCTCCATTCCTCTTTAAAATCCAACCTCAAGGCGCCTGAACTGCTGCACAAGTGAAATCCCAACCTCCATTAAAAGGAATTCTGAGTTTTCTTTTCCAATTTTCAAGTTCAATTTTCAACTTCATTGGTTGATCATTGAACTTCAATTCCTAAACCTTGCTTCCTTGCTACCTCAAGAACACACTGCATCAAAGAATTGGAGTAGATCAAGTCTTGTAAAGATTCACTTCAAAGGTTGTTGTTCAAACTTTTTTGATTCGAAACTCCTTGGATACTGATCATTTCTTGTGTTTGTTGGTACTTCTGAAGTCCTCATGTGAGAGGCAATTGATCTGTGCATTTAATTTCATGAATTGAGTAAACTCAAATTGAACACCACAAATTCTCATCTCAGATTTCTCCCTCCATAGAGATCTTGAGTGGAAACCAAGGTCACAGGGGTGATGTACATCACCCCAGCTTTCCAAAGATATATAGATCGTGCATTTTGGAGAAGACGGTGGTTTCCACCACCGTCCCCGCGTGACTGAGTTCCTAGCCCTTGGATCTGGACCCTGGGATCTAATCTTGGTCGTGTTTTGTATTGACTTCATTTAATGTTTCGTGTGTTGCTGTTGACTCAAGTATACCATGAGCGCGCGCTTATCAGCCTTGTGATGATCCACGTCATTTAATGAATCAGGATCAGACGCTCCATGTTTTTTCCTATTTCCTAAATTTCATTTTATTTTCTTTAATTCTATTTTATTTCAAAAATTCATAACTTCTTCATTTTTAATCCTTAAAATATGGGACTAATTGCATTCTTTCCCTTTTTAATTCTAGTTTCTAAAAACGATTTTTAATATTTTTTATGATTCCATTTAATATTTTTTGTGAATTTTATCTTTTCTGGTTATTTTTAATTCATTTAAAATAGTTCCCAATATTCAAAAATGACAAAAATATTTTCCTAACATCTTTGAATGATGATGAATCTATGAAAAATATTCTCATCAATTTCTTAATTGATTTGAGATTTATTTGAGATTTTAGTTCAATTATGTTATTTTTTATTCATTTTTAATTGTTTAAAATTAGTTTCTGTTTTCAAAAAGTGATGAAATTTTTTGTCAAACTTTGTTTGACCATGTTGAACTTATGATGATCCAATTGGACTTTTCCAAGCTGATTTGAATTGGATTTGAAGTTTGACTTTTATTTGTTTATTTTAATTCAAGTATTATTTTAATTTCAAAAAATACCAAAAATATTTTTATTGTTTCTTGACTTCTAAGTTTCATCTCACTTCTGTTTACCATTGATTGATGTTGATTCCATTCATGTTTGATCAATGTGTGTTGGTTATATCATTTGAATTTCAATTATGTACATTCCATTTCTTCTTCTTCTTCTTCTTCTTTTTTCTTTTTGACCAATGAGTTAAAGATTGGTGGTTAGCCTTGATATATGAGGGGCTTAACCTTCCTTGATTCAAATCAAATTCATCTTGATCAAAGATCAAGTGAATTGCTTTGCATTAAGGATAGGTTGCTTCTTGATCAAGCAAAAAACCTAAATCAATACAAGGTCATTCTTCTTTTCTTTTGGCATGGCAAGTTGTAGGAGCTTGGCTTACTAGTCATGATCTCTAACTTATGTTTGTTGCCTATAGTTTTATTGACCGACCTCAGATAGGTGTGGCTACTACATTAGTCCACTTACCATTGCTTAACATAGCGCTAAATTGCCTTATGACACACTAACACTAACTACTAATTACTAACTTTTAATTCAAGCATTTAATTCTTGCAATTTACTTTAATGCAATTTAATTTCTTGCTCATTAATTCATTTGCCTTTGCCCTTTGCTCACTTGAGCTCATGTTTATATTTATGCTATTTGCCTTTTGCTCACTTGAGCACATTATTGTGTATATACTATTGCCTTGTGCTTTGTTTTGTTTGTTGTTTGTGTGAACCCAATGCAAATGGAGAAAGGACTTAGATTTAGGACCTTACTTATGCTAATGGAGTTTGAAGAGCAACTAGGCCTCATGCCTTTAAAATGCTAAAATTGTCAAAGAGCAACTAGGCATCATGCCTTTAGAATGCTTAATCTTGAAGACAACATTGAAAGGACCCCTAATTCTAAACTCACTCTTGTCCATTCTTTCTATTGCATTGTGGAACTTTTTGATTTGTGTGTTCTTGTGTGCTAGGGATCCCAAACTTGAGCCAATTAGAAGGACCATTGTCATGGACATCCAAGATAAGAGATACAAAAGCCAATTGGAAGATTCCTAGGAGCTTGATTGAATATTTTCTTGATTGCTTGAGTTATTTGTTTATTGCTTGCTAAGTCCAAAGGAATGGAGCAACTTGGATCATCTTTATGATCTCAAGAAGGGAACTCCAAGTGGTTTTATTTCTCTTCCCTCATCTTTGCATGTTTAGGACCTATCCCTTCTCTTCTTCTCTCCACTCTAACCCATGCCAAACTTTTGTGCAAACATTAACATTGTTTTCAAAATTAGAAACCTAGGCATTATGCCTTTGATTTTTCAAACTCTTTTCATAACACTTATTTTGAATTGAATCTTAACTCAACTTTGACCTTATTTTGTGAATACTTTTCATTTGTAAATACAACTCACTCAATTGATTTTATGGTTCCAATGACCATTTGTGTTAAAGCTTTTCATAAACATTAGCTATTAGGTTTGAGTTATCCTAGAGGTTGATATAATGCTCACCTTTATCCTTAGTGATGGACTATAAGTCTTCCATGCTTATTATAGGGTTAACCCCTCACTAGCATGTTAAAGCTCTCCTCACATGGTGGATTTGTGGTTTTAGGTTGAGTTTTCTCCCTTTGATAACAAAAGACCTTAAGGCTTTTAACTAATCAATTCACCAACTTATTTTGAGATTTTTACCCTGAACTACGAGGTTTTGATCCTACCTTTTTAAGATGGTACGTAGGCAGTGGGTTCATCCATTCAAACACAAAATTGTAAATAACTTGTACATTCTCTTCTCATCTCCCCAATCATATTTGCACAAATATTTTCATAAATATCAACTTACCTTACAACATTTGTAAAAAGGGCTCCCTTAGAGTACTAAGGATGTTTTGGGTGCTTAAAACCTTCCCATTGCATAACCAACCCCCTTACCCAGATCTCTGACATTTTTATTAGTTTTTGATTTGATAAAACTTCTCGGTTTTTGTTCGCTTTCTAACCTTTCCTTTGGATAAATAGAAGTGCGGCGGTGACTCGAATTGTATGATTTACTTTTGATTTAGTCAATAAATCATAAGGTAACAAATACCCCGCTACAGAAAAGTGGCGACTCTGCTGGGGATCTTTTGCCTAGTGGATTTTGCCTACTTTTTACCTTTGTTGTATTGTATGTTTATATTATTTGTGACATATTTTTGTGCAAATTTGGGATGATTGTATTGTTTGTAATGTATGAATTGCTTGATATATCAATTACTTGTATGCTTGGTGGTCTCTTGTGAGATGAGTTCTATACCCGAACTCGAGTGCACTAGCCTTGTTGACTTGTGTGGAGTTATTCCTTAGCAAGTTGACTTGCAAGCCCATTCACTTGGTGGAGGTTATGTTGGGATCAATAATGTCACACTAGTAGTCGCGGTTAGGCATTACTCTTTCCAATATATGCCTTAGAAGCCAAGGACCTTAGATTACCTAGCCCATCTTGGCCTATTTTTAGGACGTAGTGCGAAGGTCGTTCAAGTGTAAGATTTGATACGATTGTTACGCGATACTACACTCATAAGAGTCTCTCTTGAGAATATTTTTGGAATACGAGTAGTCGTTTATTCGATAATATCTGAAAGATGGGATGATGACTATGGGAACCTCTTGTAGAACATGATTGTCAGGTTCAACCATAGTACACTCCCTTTGGGTGGTTCTTAACCGAGACTCCATGCTCGTGACTTGCAACAAACCCTTGATTCGTGGTTGATCCATTCTCGTATATCCTTAATATCAATGGAACTTGGGTGTTGATAAGGTGTAAACCATAATCCACCAAAATGGATGATTGATATTAAGGATGACTTGATCCATCCCGTGACCTTTGTGTGGTGTGATTTGCTTGATCCTTGAGTGTGATTGTTGCATCCATGCATTCATGCATTCATACACATCCATATCATCAACAATGAGAACATTTTTAAGGAACTTAAGAGGTCTATTTGCAAATTTTCATACATGGATAAGCAAAGAAGGAATACGAAGAAGTACAGTTTCAGACAACCCGACTTGAAAGAGTTAAGGAGTTTGACATACTATGTATTAGACCCCTTGGAGCTCAAAGCTCTTCATGGGAAGCTTCTGTCTATTCTTGCTACTCAGGTGGATGAAGGTCTGATGAATGTGTTGGTGCAGTTCTATGATCCCTTGTACCGTTGCTTCACATTCCCGGATTTCCAGTTGTTGCCTACGCTTAAGGAATATGCCTATCTTGTGGGTATACCTATCTTAGATCAGTTGCCGTTCAGTGGCTTGGAGAGAGTTCCTTCTTCCCAAGAGATTGTTGATCTGTTGCATATAGATGAATCTATTATGGGTACTCATATGACTACCAAAGGTGGAATTCGAGGTCTCCCATCTGATTTCCTCATTGCTCAAGCTACTGTGTTTGGGAAGGCCATGAGTGAGGATGCCTTTGAGGCCATATTTGTACTTCTCATCTATGGGCTAGTGTTATTCCCCAACATCGACAATTTTGTGGATGTGAACGCTATTAGGATTTTCTCTACTCTTAATCCCGTTCCTACTCTGTTGGGCGACACTTATTTCTCTTTGCATATGAGGAATGCAAAGGGTGGTGGTACCATTGTGTGCTGTTTGCCTCTGTTGTACAAGTGGTTTATTTCGCACTTGCCACAGACGCTCGCCTTCAAAGAGAATAAAGGATGTCTACGGTGGTCCACGAGACTTATGCCTCTCACTAATGATGATACCTTTTGGTATAACCGTGTATACGATGGTGTGCAAATTATTGGCTCTTGTGGTGAATTCTCCAATGTGCCTCTTCTTGGTACATGTGGCGGGATTAACTACAACCCTGTTTTGACACGTCGTCAGCTTGGGTTCCCCTTAAAGGATAAACCCAATAACATTTTGTTAGAGGGTGTGTTCTTTCAAGAGGGTAAAGATCCCCAAAACTTGAAGAGCAGGATGGTTCGCGCTTGGCGCAAGATTCATAGAAAGGGAAGGAAAGAGCTTGGTCCAAAGAATTGTATTGCTTTGGAACCCTATACCTCCTGGGTTAGGAGGAAAGCTTCTGAGTACCGCATGCCCTATGACTACCCGAGACCTACACCTATGGTTAGGGCTGGGCCTTCAACCCTCCCTAACCAAGGAGTAGAGGAGTTGAGAGATGAAGACCGTTCGCGTGCTTGGGTCCGTGAGCGAGAGGAGCTACTTCAGTAGCTTAGAGATAAGGATGCTTTGATAGAGTTTCTAGAGCATCAGGTTATCGATGAGCCTGATGATGTGGTGACTTCTCTTCTTCCTCAGTCTTCCAGGTTTTGGAAGAGGAAGTACGATCGACTCGCCAAGGAGAAGGCAGATATGGAGGCAGCCTATGAGAGAGAGGTGAAGAGGCTTCGTGAAGCTTACCTTCCGGTCTCGAGAGCTTTGGACGATTATTTCTAGGGTTCCATAGGATGTTCATTTTCCTTCTCTCTTGTATTGTATTTGGTTACCAAGACTGTACTTCTTTGGTGTAAATTTTTTTCCATATATTATTGATATGATTATTCCATTATATGGCTAAATGATTAATATTTTCCAAATATTTGCAAATGGATCTCTAAAGTTCCTCTGATTAAAAATAAAATCATATTCACAAGCATTGCATGCATTATGTGCATAAGCAGGTTTTGTTCCAGGGCTTCTTGTTCAGTGGTCTAACTCTGTGTTCTTCATTTATTTTGAAGACAAGCTGACTCACCGGTACTATACCAGAGCCAACTCTTCAAAGCTAATGGATCACCTAGAGCAAGAGAACAGAGAACTGAAAGAGGAAGTGGCAAGATTGACTGCCCTGATGGAGTCATTCTTGACCGCCCAAAGCCAGTCTTCTCCAATGCCTTCAACTCCTCCCCAAAGGACGGTCATTTCAGAGGTTGCTTCCTCCACCGTGCCTGCTGCCAGTGCTCACTTTGCGCCGTCTGCTATGCCAGTCGGGTTTCCCTGGGGGATGCCCGCCAACTTCGTTCCAGAGGGTCCCGCACCAACTTTTTCTTCTCTGCCGGCATCTAACCCGATCCTTGTTGTGCCACCTGCAGTCGTGCATACTTTGCCGAGAGTAGATGACACCATTTATCACTCTGAGCCATCTGAGGGCCCAGATGTCTACGAGAAAATGGACGCTATGAATGATCAATTCCTTGAGCTGTGCAAGGAACTTAAAACTCTCAGAGGGAAGGACCTCTTTGGCAAATCTGCTGCTGAGCTATGTCTCGTACCTAATGTTAAGATTCCAGTCAAATTCAAAGTGCCTGACTTTGAAAAGTACAAAGGAAACACTTTCCCGTTCATCCATCTTGTGATGTATGCACGCAAGATGTCGACTCAGACCGACAACGATCAACTCCTGATCCACTAATTCTAGGACAGCCTGTCCGGTGCCGCTTTGAGATGGTACATGGGTCTGGATAGTGTGAACATCCGCTCCTTCAACGACCTTGGCGAAACATTAATCAAGAAGTACAAGTACAACATTGATATGGCTCCCGATAGGGACCAACTGAGGGCCATGTCCCAGAAGGAGAAAGAAACATTTAAGGAGTACGCCCAGAGGTGGCGTGAATTGGCTGCACAGATTATGCCCCCGCTCGAAGAGAAGGAGATGACGAAGATCTTTCTCAAGACTTTAAGCTCTTTCTACTACGAGCGGATGATTGCTAGCGCTCCTTCTGACTTCACCGAGATGGTGAAAATGGGGATGCATTTAGAAGAAGGAGTCAGGGAAGGGCGCCTGACCAGAGAAGAAGGCTCTTCTACCAAACGCTATGGGGCGTTTGCTAAGAAGAAAGATGGTGAGACACATGCTGTGACCTCCCATGCTAAACCAAGAAGACCTTCTGTGAAGAGGAAGACTGTGCGTCCCGCCAGTAACCAGCACCAGGTGGCTCATATAGCACCTGCATTCAGAGATAACCAACATTATCAACATTAGAACCAACAACAGCAACATCAACAGTATCAGCAACAACAACATCGTCCTCAACAGCAGGCCTACCAGCCTCGAAACAACAATCAAACCAGCACTAGCTATGATAGGAAGAGGGTCACTTTAAATCCTATTCCAATGACTTATACGTAGCTATATGCTTCATTGATTGAAAGGAAGCTGATTACTCCACGTGACCCACCTTCTATACCGACCAACCCTTAGTGGTGGTATAAGCCCGAACTTCACTGTGTTTATCATTCCGGTGCTCCCGGACATGATGTGGAGAACTGTTACCCTCTCAAGACCAAGGTTCGAGACCTTGTTAGAAGCGGTATCTTGTTTTTCAAGGACGTAGGTCCTAATGTGAAGAAGAACCCATTGCCCGAGCATGGGAAATATGCTGTCAATATGGTTTAGGGTTGCCCTGGTAAATACAAGGTCAAATATGTCAGCCATATCAGACAATCTTTGGTAGAGATGTATAGACTTTTATGTGGATACAGTCACTATAAGCATGACCATGACAGGTTCCGTGTGTGCACTGTCAATGAGAGAGGATGTCGTCAAGTCAGAAAAGACATCCAAGAAATGTTGGATCAGGGTGTGATCGAGATACTTCAGAATCGTGATGAAGATGAAGTTAATGTTATATCCCCTGTCTTTAGGATACCTGAGCCTGTTGTTGTCAGATATGATGCCAGCAAGCAGAAGGCCTCTCCTACTCTCATCATTAAGCCAGCTGACCCTGTTCCATACTCTTCCGACAAGGTTGTTCCCTATCGATACTGAAATTCTGGTATCAGATATAAGATGTCGAAGGTAATGTCACGACACTAATATATATTAACACACACATGATAAAGATACAGAATTGTAAAGCAAATGACACAAGAAATTGTTAACCCAGTTCGGTCCAACTCACCTACATCTGGGGGCTACCAAGCCAGGAAGGAAATCTACTAAAATAGAATCAGTTCAAAGACTCTCCGTAGACTTCAACAAGTTACAGTCTTTCTCACCTAATCTCTACCCGTGCAATTTCTACCTAAGCACTCTTAGATATGAGAACCCACTCACTTCCCTACAATCACACCTGTGATCTTAAACAACAATACCTTGAGAAAAGAAAACACTTTTCAATAACACACTCTTGATTTTACTTCATAGTTTCAATCAAGAAGACACACTCTTTATCTTTCTTCACAGCTTTGATCAAGAAGACACACACTTGATCTTGCTTCACAGCTTTTATCAAGTAGACACACACCCTTGCTTAACAGCTTTAGAGTGACAAATTACAACCACAAATCATTCCAATTCAAACATCAAAAAATGACTTAAATGGCTTACAAGTCTCGCGACTAAACAGACACAAACCCTAGCTCTCTCTCTATATTTCGCTCAGTATTGGTTGTGTTATAAAACAGGTTTTCTAAGTCCCTTTTTATAGAAGCTTTCAGTTGGGCTCGGACATCTTGAAAACCCTAAATCTATTTTCCAATCAAATCTTCTCGTGACAACTGGTTAGATCTCTTTGGAAAATAAGTAAATCAGGTTGTAATTAATGATTGAATGCGCCTGCAAATCAGATCTTCAATCATACATAGATTGCCATTAATTGTGCAATCACAAAACACCAGACATTCACACTGAATGTTCTGTGTATAGGATGTCATGACATCGGGTCTGACATCCTGGAACAATCCTGCATAATTCCATAATTCCATTTATAACTTCCAGCAGGTACAAACATATCAGATGCCATGACATTGTGTATGACATCTTGAAACAATCCTGCATGATCATGTCTTCCATTTGAACTCCAGCAGGTACACACATATCAGATGCCATGGTGTATGACATTTTGAAACAATCCTGCATAATTATGTTCTTGAACTCCAGCAGGTACATAGGATATCTTATGTTAAGATATCACACATAACATCTTGTGAACACTCTTTGTTTTACCAAAATTGCTGCCAACACTTAGAACCAACAAACTCCCCTTTTGGAAAATTTTGGCTAAAACATATATCTGTCCTTTTTGTTCATAAGGTAACTATCAGCAGTTAAACAATATAACAGTAGTTTAATCAACAGCAGAAGCAAATACAATTACTAGTTAAGCTACTAGTAATACACACATGCACAAGGGTACTTCTCCTCCCCCTAAATATGTGTAACACAAACAGAATTACTAGTTATGGATGCAACTAGTAAGACACACAAGTACACAAGGGTACTACTTCTCCGCCTAAATCTGTGCATACATCTCCATGAAACTAACAGCTACTGTAACCACAACACCTGTACCAGCCAAAATGTCATTCTGACATCTGCTTCAACATCAACACCTGTGCACCACATCAGACATCCCCTTTGACATCTGTAAACAGAACCACTAGTTATGGATGCAACTAGTAAGACACACAAATACACAAGGGTACTACTTCTCCCCCTAAATTTGTGCATACATCTCCATGAAACTAACAACTACTGTAACCACAACACCTGTACCAGCCAGAATGTCATTCTGACATCTGCTTCAACATCAACACCTGTGCACCACATCAGACATCCCCTTTGACATCTGTAAACAGAACCACATTCTGTTTTAACACCTGTGCACTTCCTCCAATAATAGTTGTCCTTCTGTCCAGCCACATACATCTCCTCACAGCTCCAACTCCACATAAACACTTCTCCCCCCTTTTTAGTCAAAATTGACCAAAGGTGACCAATTAGACAAAATAGATGTCAATTAGCCTAGCAGAGACTATCAGATCAGATGTTATAACATTAAAAATGTTAAAAGATAATTGTTCAGGAGATACAAACCATCATCATACACAACTGTGATAGCTGAGATAATGAACAAATCCATGGAACTCATTAAGAGCCCAAAATATTACAAACAGGCATCAATGAGGACTGCCACAAAAAAACCGTAAAAACTTCAGCATCCAAGACATCATGGGGAACAACTTCCATAACATCAGCCACACAGTCTTCACAGCACACCTCACACAATCTTCATTCTTCAACACAAAAGGGGGGGACCATCAATCAGAGGAAGAAGTATCACCTTCACCTTCAGAGCCTTTAGAGCTTTCAGAGCTGCCACTGGATTGAGCTTTTGACCTCTCTCTTGAGGTATTGGCATCTGAATCTTCACCAGCCTTCTCCATTTCTTCCTTTTCTAGGCTCCTAATAAGAAATTCCAGAGCTTCTTTTCTTGCCTTGGCTACCCTTATACCATTATCCAGTTCCTTGCAGGTATCTTTTAGTTGATCAATTAAGCTTCCTTGAGATGCAGGCTCCCTTCTGGCAGATGTTATGACAACATCATTGACATGACTTCCCTCAAACAGCTTATAATGAATGGATAGTGGGGACTTTCTTCTGCTTGGAATGTCATTTGTATTGAGTATGCCTGGTTGTTGACTCAAGATAATACCACAAATAATGGATGGGAAGGTAATGGGCAGCTTCACAACATTTGTGGAGGCATGTCTGATAATTTGGTCAAACATAAACTTTCCAAAATCATAGTTAATCCTGGTTCCAATTGCATGAATGATTCTTCCAAGACTAATGGAGATGGTATAGATATGATTAGTAGGCACCCAATTAGTTGAACCAATCTTGTGCAAGATGACATATTTGACAGTTAACTTGCTAGCTGATAGGTGAT